>NC_057713.1:13172807-13206020 GCF_004010195.1 Chiloscyllium plagiosum
TGTTGCTATGATCCAGTGTCACTTTGAACAGTTTAAGAATATTAAAAACATAAAAAAAGGCTTCTACAGGTAGAGAGTCCGTAACCCTTCCACAACTGCTTCTCTGCTGCCAGCACCAGACCCAACCAATGTCAAAGTCACCGCTCCTCAGGCTCCATCTTTGACTGTCACCTCTGCCAATGTAGCAGCCGATGTTGGGTCCCATGCTTACCCCTCTGCCAGCTGTCCCCTCGCCATCATTCGCCAGGGTTCCACTCCGTATGCCTCCATATCCCAGGCCCCAAGGTAGCTGCCTTCCTACTGCCTTCCTTGTCGATACTGTCGCCACGGATACCGCCATGACTGAGCTCTCCCCAGGAGGTAAGTAGAAGCAAAAACTAA
Organism: Chiloscyllium plagiosum; assembly: GCF_004010195.1. Taxonomy (NCBI): domain Eukaryota; kingdom Metazoa; phylum Chordata; class Chondrichthyes; order Orectolobiformes; family Hemiscylliidae; genus Chiloscyllium; species Chiloscyllium plagiosum. The sequence continues at coordinate 13,173,189 of NC_057713.1, forward strand.
AAGGAAAAAAAGACAAGAAGGAAAAAACAGGTAAGTGAGCTGAGTGGGTGAGCCTGGGGCTCAGGAGCCTGGTTACTGCCTTCGCAGCCACCATCTTGAATATGGAGCAGCAGAAGTAGGCCATTCAGCCTATCAATTCAGCCTGAAGAAGGCTTATGCCCGAAACGTCGATTCTCCTGTTCCTTGGATGCTGCCTGACCTGCTGCGCTTTTCCAGCAACACATTTTCAGCCCCGCATTCAGCCTATCAAGGAGGAGAAAGTGAGGACTACAGATGCTGGAGATCAGAGTCGAGCGTGTGCCTAGGGCTTATGCCCTAAACATCGATCTTCCCACTCCTTGGATGCTGCCTGATCTGTTGTGCTTTTCTAGCACCACACTCACATTCAGCCCATCAAGTCTGTTTCATTATTCAGTTATAACAAAGTTATGTTCATTTAGTTGATTTGATTTGATTTATTATTGTCACATGTACCGAGATACTGTGAAAAGTATTGTTCTGCATGCTAACCAGACAAATTGTATCTTAAATAAGTACGTCATGGTAATAGAACAGAATGCAGACACTGTTGCAGCCACAGAGAAGGTGCAGAGAAAGATCAACTCTAATTATGAGAGGCCCATTCCTAAGTCTGATAACAGCGGGGAAGAAGCTGCTCTTAAATCTGTTGGTATGTGTTTTCAATCTTTTGATTCTTCTGCCCGATGCAAGAGAGTATAACCACAGTGGGGGAGGGTTTATTATGTTGGTTGCTATCCAAGACAGTGGGATGTAAAGACAGAGTTAATGGATAGGAGGTTAGTTTGCGTGATGGACTGGCCGCGTTCACAACTCTTGTAATTTCTTGCACTCTTGGGCAGAGCATTCCAAATTATGAAGACAGACTGGAATAGATGGTGTTGTTTTCCTTGGAGCATGGGGGACTGAGTGAGGGACATGATTGTGATGTATAAAAGTATGATAGCGTAGGCAGGGAGGAAGTGTTTCCTTTGGTAGAATCATCAATGACTGGTGGCATAAATTTAAGGTAAGTGGCAGGAAATTTAGAGAGGATGTGAGGTTGTTTTCCTCACCCAGGGAGTGATGGGAATCTGGAATTCATAGCCTGGAAGGCTGGTAGATGCACCTTGTCACCAGCTTCTCCAGGGTGATTAGGGATGGGCAATAAATACTGCTCCAGCTAGCAACATCGACATCACAGCAGTGAATTGTCAAAGACACATTAAGGGAATGGAGGAAGTGCTATCATGAGAATTAATAACAGAGTTTGACCAGTAGTTACGGCATACGGCAGACCCTTGACAAGCCAGCATGCCTCCTTCTCTGATATAATGGTGGTGGGAGAACCTGTTGATAAAGGAGGTTGTCAGTAACAAATTTTGTTTGACTCTAAGTCCTCCACAATCCTGACTAGAACCCCCATGATGCTGCAGTCTAACCCAGCCGAGAATCTGTCAAAAGTTCAAAACACCATCAAGTCTTGCCTAAAGCAAGATGTCCTTTATAGACTTCAGACATTCAAATTAAATAGGATTGAGAAAGGAACTAAAACGTTTGGATGCTCAAACACTAAAGTTACCAATCTTTAAGCATGCATTATAATCTAGATTGGATTATCCCATTGCAGAGTGATCACACCCAAAGGCCGATTGGCCATTGGTGACCCAATGGAGCAGCTCTATAACAAAATCAAAATAATGCAGGCGTTGGAAACCTGAGAGAAAAAAAACAGTAAATGATAGCAAAGAGTGGGCCTGATTAGACATTGAAAAGGAAATTTACACACGGAGGTAGAGGTGTTAAATTAATACTTACAAAACAGGAGGGTGCTGCCCAGACCATAGTGTTAAAGAAGAAAACTCTGTCATTAAAAGAGTACAAAATTAAGAAGGATAAATTCTTGGATAAGTTATTAGCATTTCCAGTCGACAAAGCGCTGAGGCCAGATGAGATGCATCCAAGGATTTTGAAGGGAGTAAGGATGAAAATTACTCTGGCCATAATCTTTCAGTCTTCCCTGCAGTAGGGGGAGGTGCCAGAAGATTAGAGAATTGCAAACATCACAGCTTTGTTCAGGAAAGGTTAGAAGGATTAACCCAGCATTTCCAGAGAGTTAGCTTAAACTCAATAGTGGAGAAAGTTTTGGGAACATTTATTCGAGATAGAATTATTTACCACATGAGAAAGATGGGATGCTTAATAAAAGTCAGTACAGGAGAAAACATGTTTAACAAACTTGCTGAATTTTTTGAGAGGTAACATTAACGTTAATCATCAACTCTACCTGGAAGACCATCAGCTTGGTGAAAGACGCTTTTTGGTCTGCCTGAAACTTGTTGGTCTTTCAGTGCAAAGAGGTGACCTTGGCTTAGTGTTGCAGACTGGCACATTCCAAGCTCCAAGACTACGTGTGAGGGCTGCACTAAAGCTTGGGATGGCTGGCACCAAGGTGTATTGGGGAAAGACCACCATCGGAGGTTTTTCTGCTGAAGCACAATGGGAATCTGTTCAGTTATCACACCCTCTTGGAGCCTCAAATGTATGTAAATATTGTTCTGCTTAAGTAAGAAATAACTTGGTGTTTTACTTTTGAAACTGCAGCCAAATTCCAACGCTTGTTCTTCATGTGAAAAGACTGTACAGAACTGCTTCTGTAACTGTGTACATAATTTTTTTATGAATGAAGTATATTTTTGTAATACAAAAAAGGAAGCAGCAATGACAGTAACATTGTTGTTTGGTGTACATGGATTGATACAATGCCAGACTTGAGAAAAAGTATAAAATGGATAGTAGCAATGTGGATACAAAATTGGCTGAGTGATAAATAACAGAGAGCAATGGTCAATGGATATTTTTCATGCTGGAGGAGGTTTGTAGTGGAGTCCTTCAAAGATTGGTATTGGGACGCTTGCTTTCCCTGATATATATATTAATGATCTGGATCTTGGTGTGCAGGGGATAACTTCAAAGTATGCAAATGACACTAAACTTGGAAAAATAGCAAACTGTGAGGATTATGGAACTCTGAAAGGTCATTGACAAGTTATTGAAATTGACGAATAGGTGGCAGCTGAGGTTAATTCAAAAAAGTGTTCGGTGATGCTGTTTGGTTGAAAAAACTTTGAAAGATAACAGAAAATAGGAGGTACAATTCTAAGGGTTTGCAGGAGTGGAGGGTCCTGAGTATAAGTAGAACATAGAACGTAGAACATAGAACATTACAGCGCAGTACAGGCCCTTCGGCCCTCGATGTTGCACTGAACTGTGAAACCAATCTGAAGCCCATCTAACCTACACTATTCCATTTTTGTCCATATGCCAATCCAATGACCATTTAAATGCCCTTAAAGTTGGCGAGTCTACTACTGTTGCAGGTGCCCTTAAAGTTGGCGAGTCTACTACTGTTGCAGGCAGTGTGTTCCATGCCCCTGCTACTCTTTGAGTAAAGAAACTATCTCTGACATCTGTCCTATATCTATCACCCCTCAATTTAAAGCTATGTCCCCTCGTGCTAGCCAGCACCATCCAAGGAAAAAGGCTCTCATTGTCCACCCTATCTAACCCTCTGATTATCTTACATGTCTCGATTAAGTCAGCTCTCAACCTTCTTCTCTCCAATAAAAACAGCCTCAAGTCCCTCAGCGGTTGCTCATAAGACTTCCCTCCATACCAGGCAACATCCTAGTAAACCTCCTCTGAACCCTTTCCAAAGTTTCCACATCCTTCCTACAATGTAGTGACCAGAACTGTACGCAGTACTCCAGATGCGGCTGCACCTGAGTCTTGTACAGTTGCAGCATGACTCATGGTTCCGAAACTCAATCCGTCTAATAAAAACCTATTAGCACAACCTATCCTTCGCAAAACTGTGTTGACTATCCCTAACCAACTTGTTCCTTTCTAGATGATTATAAATCATACCTCTTATAACCTTATCCACAACCAAAGTAAGGCTCACAGGTCTTGATCAAGACGACAACATTTGCTATCTTCCAATCTTTTGGCATTATTCCTGTAGACAATAATGACATAAAGATCAAAACCAAAGGCTCTGCAATCTCCTCCCTGGCTTCCCAGAGAATCCTAGGATAAAAACCATCTGGCCCGGGGGACTTAACTATTTTTACACTTTCCAGAATTGTTAACAACTCCTCCTTGTGAACCTCAATCCCATCTAGTCTAGTAGCCTCTTTCCCAGTTTTCTCCTCAACAATATTGTCTTTTTCTAGTGTGAATACTGACGAAAAGTTTCATTTAGCACTTCCTCTATCTCCTCTGACTCCACGCACAACTTCCCGCTACTATCCTTTATTGACCCTAATCTTACTTTAGCCATTCTTTTATTCCTGATACACTTATAGAAAGTCTTAAGAGTTTCCTTGATCCTATCCACCAGCAACTTTTCATGTCCCCTCCTGGCTCTTCTTAACTCTTTCTTTAGGTCTTTCTTGGCTAACCTGTAACTCTCAAGAATCCTAACTGAGCCTTCATGTCTCATTCTAACATAAACCTTCTTCTTCCTCTTGACAAGAGATTCAACTTCCTTAGTAAACCATGACTCCTACACCCAACAACTTCCTCCCTGCCTGACAGGTACATACTTATCAAGGACACCCAGTAGCTGTTCCTTGCATAAGCTCTACATTTCAATTGTGCCCATCCCCTGCAGTTTCCTTCCCCATCTTATGCATCCTAAATCTTGCTTAATCGCATAGTTCACATATCATTGCAGATGGCTGGTCAAGTGAAGAAAGCATTTACTAAACCATAGAGCCTTTGGCTTTAGTAACAAGGGCATAGAGTACAAAAGCAAGAAGGTTATGTTAAACTTGCACAGATCACTTAGATGGTGCATTATGTACAGTTGTGGATGCCATATTTTAGGAAAGATGTGAAAGCATTGGAGACAGTACAGAAGCAGTTGACAAGAATGGTTTCAGAAATTAGGAACTTCAGTTACGAGAATAGATTAGAATTAGAATCCCTATAGTATGGAAACAGGGGCTTTGGCCCAACAAGTCCACACCAACCCTCCAAAGAGTAACCCACCCAGAATCATTCCCATACCTTATATTTAGCCCTGACTAATGCACCTAATACTATGGGTGACTTAGCATGGCCAATTCACCTGACCAGCACATCTTTGGATTGTGGGAGGAAACCGGAGCACCTGGAGGAAACCCATGCAGACATGGGGAAAATGTGCAAACTCCACACAGATAGTCGTCCAAGGTGGGAATCAAACCTGGGTCCCGGGCGCTGTGTGGCAGCAGTGCTTACCACTGAGCCACCTTGTTCTCGTTGGAAAGAAGGCTAAAAGGAGATTTGATTGGCGTTTTCAAAATCTCTAGCAGGAGGGGCATAGACAGTTAGAAGCTCTACTCAGTCTTCCTGGTGACAGGGGACTCTGCTCAGTCCTCCCACTGACAAGGGGGCGCTGTTTTGTCCTCCCTCTTAGGGGGAATGGAGGGAATGGAATGTTTGGTCCTCCCGCGGAGAGAGGGCGCTGTTTAATCTTCCCAGTGACAAGGGGCTCTGTGGGTCCTCCCACTGACAGGGGGAGTTGCTCGGTCCTCCTGCTGACAGGGGGCGCTGCTCAGACCTCCCGGTAACACGGGGCGCTGCTCGGTCCTCCCGGTGACAGAGGGAGCTGCTCGGACCTCCCACTGACAAGGGGCGCTGCTCGGACCTCCCGGTGACGTGGGAGCTGATCGGACCTCCCGCTGACAGGGAGAGCTGCTCGGACCTCCCGGTGACGTGGGAGCTGATCGGTCCTGAATTGCTCGTCTCCCGCTGACAGGGGGAGCTGCTCGGACCTCCCGGTGACAGGGGGCGCTCGATGTCTGCCAACGGCGGCATTCATCTTTGAGCTTGATGATTGAGTAAGATCCGCATCTCATTGAGAGTAACGGACGGCAGTTATGGACATGCCGCCTGTACACAGGTGCATGCAAGTGAGTGAAGTCCGGGGAGTTTCCTAAACGGACAGCCGGGTCTCCGTGCCTCCCCCCCCCGGCGGTATGACTCTGTATTGGCCGAGGCCTGAGATCCGCTGAGTGGCCCAGGGCTATACTCCCGAAAAGGGGCCACTTGGCCTAGACCTGATGGCAACTACTGTGGAATTTTATTTTTAAAATAACGTCTTTATAAAAGTCACAGTAAGGATGTCCTAATGGCATTATCGTTTAATTATAAATCTAGAGCCCTGTTAATATTCTGGGGGGACAGTGGTTCATATCCCTCAATCTCAAATAGTGGAATTTCATTCAATAAATATCAGGAATTCCCATGAAACCAATGTCGGAAACTCCAACTACTTTGTTAATGTCCTTCAGGGAGGGCTTCGGACCCCTAGCAATGTGATTGACAGTTAACTGCCGGCTGGGTAGTTAGGGATGGCTAATAAGTACTGGCTTGGCCAGTGATGTTGACATCCTGTGAACGGATTTTACAAAAATCGGTGTGTTTTAAAAGAACTGCGGACGCTGGAAGTTAGAGACAAACACAGAAACTGCTGGAAAATTCTCAGCAGGTCTGGCAGCATCTGTGGAGAGATATCAGAGTTAACGTTTGGGTCATGTTCTGAAGAAGGATCGCTGGACCGAAAATGTTAACTTATGCTTATCAGTATATTCTTGGATTCAAAGTGGTGGACAGTACCTCAATAATTACTGCAGTTTGTTTTCTCCAGCTCCTTCTACTGTTTGTACTTGGTGTCCACATCTGCTGGAGGTGCTCAGAATAGTTGCAGATCTTTCTGTGGTTTATGTGTTCTTAGGCAGGACAGTGCTGCCTGTCTGTGGGATTATTACATTATTTTCCCAGAGTTTTCATTTGTAAATTTTAAAACTGAACCTTTTTATCTTTAGGCTTGATTAAGTGGCAGAATGTTAAAACATTACTGTTGAGAAATGGTGGTGGAGAAAGACAAAATATAAATCTTGTTGATCACTGCTGAATTGTCAACTGTAGAAGGCTTGGAAAAGTTGAGGTGTCACAGGAGCACTGCAACACATTTCCAATGTGTTGGCTCCAGGTCTCATTGATGGAGGGAGGCTAAAGATTAGACTTGTCTGTGATCTCAGAGTCAGGATGTAGCTTGGGAACAAATGTAGGTTAAGAAATAAAATAGGGTTTCATATCACCAAACAAGAAATTTGTAAGCGTATTGTTGGCAAACTCAGATTCCTTTCCCAAGTAATAGATGGGACGTTACAAAGACATCATTCAAAGGAGGTTTTAGCTGTGCTGTATGTGATTTGTACTAACCCTATTTCCATGTTTTCCTGTAGCTTTTTGCTGAAAACGAGCATATACAAAGAAAGTTGAAGAAACTTCGGCTGAAAAATGAACAATTGGAACGCGAGCTTTCAGAAGTCCAGGGAAAGCTGCAAATGCAACAGCTGATGAGGGACTTTGTAACTACCAGAGAGTAATTAGCTTTTATTGCATACTGTAGGAGTCCTTAAGCACTGCTACATTATTATATCTATCTGTGTATAAAACAACTCACAAATATTACAACAGCAAAATTCCATTCGGAGAAAGAAAGAAAATTGAAGCCTGCTGGACAAGATGCTGGCCATATTCTAAAACTCACAATTACCAAACTTGGGTGTGTGGTAGCATGATGATTATGTTACTGGACTAGTGATTCAGAGACTGGCTAATGAGCTGGGAACTTAACTTCAAATCCAACCAGTGTAGCTTCGGAATTTAAATTCAATTAATTAAATATATTTGGGAATAAAATGTGCTACCAGTAATGGTGACCAATTAAAGTTCATCTGACTCACTTATGTCTTTTAAGGAAGGAAATCTGTCATCCTGTCTGGCCTGTCCATGTGAGACTTCAGGACCATAGTACTGTAATACGGCAGACTTGTAACTGCTTTGTGAAATTGTCAATCAGATCATTCGGTTGTATTCAGCAAGGTGGCCTCTCTCCACCATGCTGTCAAGAGTAGTTTTGTTGTACATGTTGGCTTTGCCAGTGTGTCCATAGCCACTGAATAAATTTTTACAACCTCTTGAGTTGTTTGTTGGCTCGATTAACCAGCTTTTTTAATTGTATCCCATGCTTTCAAAACCTTGGTTTGTTTAAATGACATTTTGTTGACATCATCTCTAATCTAAAAGTTAAAATAATTCTATTGTTTGCAATTAATGTTGTGCAGCAACTGCCTTTTAAAATGGTTTCAACCATTTTGTGAAATTGACAAGTAGTGAAATAAAGAGTCTGCTCTCAGCATTTTATTTGCCCGATATAATAGGAATAGACTAGGAATTAATATCTGTGCAGGAATTGGAGGATATACCACTGAAGTCTGCATCTGTGCATGAGCTGTTCTTTATTTACAAAGTGTTAATGCAAAAAAGCTGCGAACATATTAGTTCTAACCCTTGTTGGATTTAATTGGAATGATGTAGAAGATACTACAAAACAAATACTAACCATCACCGTTGTGTTTTCCAAGTGCTCAAATACAAACAGAACCACAACCATGGCACAAAGGAGGTGTTAAAGAAGGCAGTGTTTCAAAGGCAGATGAAAGGAGCAAGTAAGTATCTTCATTGCCGTTTTCAAAAATATTTGTGTATTGAGCAGAACGAGGCAACCAAACCTTGCCTTAATTTAGAGTGAATGAAGGATAAGTGATCTAAGAGGCCAGAAATAGTTTTTGCTTTAAAGAAGATAGATGCATACAGGGTTATAATAATTATTCAGGCCAGCATTTCCTTTACTTGCCCCCACCAGAACCGTTACTTTGTCCCCAGCAACCTTGGAAGAAATAGTATAAATTAAATATTTGTGTAAAATACAGTGATAATTTGTTCTGCACTGGTCTGCAAGAGACTTTTGAGGCAGACGCCAAACCTTGGAGGAATTAAAGTTGATTGTCACAAAATAAATGCAAATAATCTCGATCCATATGAAGTCCACAGTGAGTAGGTACTTAGTTTCATACAAATAGTAATTAAGAAAGGCGATGGTTACATTTAATATCTGCATAAATGTAAAGCAGGCAACATATTGGTTGGGTACTGAAAGTGAGTTGCATTTATCAAGACTGTTTGTGGATTTGGGTGTCTGAAGTCAACATTTTCTACAAATTGAAAAGTCTTCTTTAGAAATGTTTCGACAATGATGTGCAATATAATTTATGTTATAGCTTGCTAATGCAGTTTCTATGCCTTGTCAAAAATTGTCAAATAAATATGCAATCATAATCAGAGAAATTGTTGGTTAGATCTCGGAGTTATGTCTTTGAACTCAGTTCGAATATTTTTCCACCAACAAGTAAATTCTTAAGAATTCTATATGTAACCTGGCTTTTAATCTCATTTTTAAATCCAACAAGGTCACATCGGAATGGAACCTGGAAGCTCCTAGTTTCCGGTCTGTAATTCCCCCCCCCAAACCAGTGTCTGCCCTGCCATCGTCCTGGTATTGNNCTGTCACCCCACCCCCCCCCGATATCCGCCATCCCCTCAGTGTCCACCCCGTCAGACTCCCCAGGATCCACCCTGTAATTTCCCTCTCCCCCATGACTGTCCATCATTCTCCTAGTATCTGTTCCATGATCTGCCTGGTACCCGCCCAATGCTGCAATCACCCTGGTATCCACCCTTTCCTTCCCCCCAGTGTCCGCTCCATCATCCTCCTGGCCCCCCACCCCCCAGTATCCACCCTGTCATCCCAATGGTTATTCACCCTGTCATCCACCCGGTTTCTGCCCTGTCATCCCCCAGGATGAAGGGTTACTCCAGTAACCTTTGCATGAAACACCAATCAACCTTTTGCTTTCCTAATTCCTTGCTATACCTACATATAACTTTGTGATTCATGTACCAAGATCCCCAGATGTCCCTGACCCACAAGGTTTGCAAAATCTCTTTTGATTTCAGTCGTATTTTGCTTTTGTATGTTTTGTGCAAAATGGAGCAGCTCATATATTCCCATATGATTCACCATCTGTATTTTCTCCCCCACTGACTTAATCTGTCTATATCTGTTTGCAGACTCTCTACCTCCTCTGGGCTACCTATCTTGGTATTGTTGTCAAAGATACACCTTTTGGTCTGCTTTTTTTTATTCATTCACGTGATGACGGTGTTGTTGGCTAGGCCAACATTTAGTGCCCCATTCCTAACTGGCCCACATGTAGGCCAGACCAGATAAGGACAGCAGATTTCCTTCCTTAAAGGACATTAATGATTCAGATGGGTTTTTCCAGCAATCAACAATGGATTCATGGTCATAGAGATGTACAGCATGCAATCAAACCTGTTGGTCCAACTTGTCCATGCTGATCAGATATCCTAAACTAATCTAGTCCCATTTGGCCCATATCCCTCTAACCTTTCCGATTCATATACCGATCCAGATTTCTTTCACATATTGTAATTGTCAAAAGGTGTGGTGCTGGAAAAGCACAGCCGGTCAGGCAGCATCCAAGGAGCAGGTGAGTCGATGTTTTGAGCACAGTTTATGCTCAAAACATCAACTCTCCTGCTGCTTGGATGCTGCCTGACCGCCTGTGCTTTTCCAGCACCACACGTTTCGACTCTGATCTCCAGCATCTGCATTCCTCACTTTCTCCCACAAGTTATAATTGTACCAACCTGCACCACTTCCTCCACGTGAAAGAGTTGTTCTCATCATTTGACTCTTAATTCCAGATTTTAAAAAAAATTGAATTCAAGTTTCACCATCTACTGTGGCAGGATTTGAACCCAGGTCCCTAGACATTACCTAGCTCTGTGGATTAACAGTCCAGTGATAATACCACTAGGCCATTGCCACTCCTAATCCAAGACATTGATATTGGTTGAAAGTTGTTGATACTCCATTGATCTTTATGGCATTCCATTAGTTACAGCTTGCAAAGTGAAAAAGGAAATTTCCCTCTACCGTCTGCTTCCTTTTAGCTAACCAGTCTTTGATCCATGGTGATGTCTTAGCCATTACACCATGTGATGTTGCACCTTAGCAAATACCATTTTAACATCCAAATGCACCACCTTTTCTGGTTATGTGCCTTGCTGGCTACTTTCTTAGCCACGTTTATGTTATGCCCCGATGTTTTTTCAAGTTGACTTTTTATTTTAAGCATTTTAGTATGCAGAAGTAAATTGTACTGTGTAGTCTCTAATTATTGTCCTATATATAACTGCCTTGAAGAGCACTGACTTCTTTAGGGAACTACAGCAGCAACCGTTCTATGCCATGGGCATTTCAAAAGCAGCAGCAAGGTGTCGGATGAATGATTTGTTTTTTCTCCTGATGATTGAGCACGGTAGGTCAGGGTGGCCAGTAAGTTACTAACTGTATCAATGTGTCACAGCACCTTTAGGATGTCCCAAACTACGGGAGCACTCATGGTCGATTTAAATTTGTAAAATCTTTCAGTTTGTTGGGTATTCACTTCTCTCCTGTTACTCCAATCCTGTGTAACCTGTATGTGACATCAGTTTCATTTTACATGGTTCAATCTTAATGCCTCGAGGAATGTGTTATTTCAGAAATAACGATACTGGACTAAATATCATGTCTTTGTTTAAAAAGTCGACTGCTACAGATGTATAACGCTCTACAGAAACGCTATGAAAAAGAAATTAAAACCAACAAGGAGCAGAGTGAAATCATCTCTAATCTCACTGTGAGTTCTGCATTTTTGTATCACAACTGCATCATGTTTCATTCATTATCAAGTGGCTATCTGTACCTGAAATATTGACAGCTTGGGATGATATGGAATTGACAAGCCTTTACCTGTGAGAATGTTGAAGACATGCTGAATTTCACAGAATCTTAGAAGTATTATGGCATAGAATGAGACCATTGCGTCTGCACCAGCTCTTCAAATGAGCATAATTTCCTATTGCCAATCTCCTGCTTTTCCCTGCATATTCTTGCATGTTATTTCTCTCCAAGTAATCATCCCGAATCCTCTTGAATGTCTCAGCTGACCTAATTTGATGTAAAATGAAACTGGAAGCTTGTTTATGTCAGCCATGTTTTATTTTAACCATACATAAAAAAGTAGTTCTGTTCAAGGAAATGTTTGCCCATTAGCCTGAATTTGGAGATATTTATTTTTCTTTATACGGTTAATGGGAGTCACATGGAAGAAGAATGGGTGGAAATCATAATTACCAAACATTTATTTGTTTACTTTGTGAGACAACATGATGGTTTATATCCATGATATATGTAAACAACAATAACAACAGCTTTCATTTCTATGCCACCTTTAACATAGTAAGATGTCCCAATGTGCTTTACACAAGTAGTATTGAACAAAGTTTGACATTGAGCCACATATGGATGGATTAGGATGATCAAAGATGTCATTTTAAGGAGTGAGTTAAACACTCGCTGTCACATCTGCTTGTTTAACTCACTCTCAGTATGATTCCTTGAATAAATTCTGCTCCTCTCTGCGACAGGATTTCCATTCTGACCTTCTTGTTCTCTGTTGTTACTTTGGTTTTCTCTCCTGGCACTTGACATAGTTTTAAAGAATGTCTTACTGGAAGAAAGTGAGCAGCAGAGGGTTAGGGCAGGGATGTGTGAACTGAGTGTCTGTTAAAGTAAATTATAAAGGATATAATAGCAGTGCATTTAAAAATACAGAATATGATCAAGCAAAGTCAGCGTGGCCTTTTGAAAGGAAATTCATACCTGACATTTACTAGAGTTCTTTGAGGGGATAATGGGAAAGGAATGGAAGTACTACATTAGGAATTTGATAAGGTGACACACTAGCCTACTTAATAACAGGAGCCCATGGTGTTGGACAAAATATATTAACATAGAGGACTGGCTAACTACAGAAGACAGAGAGTTGAGTTAAGGGGAGCATTTTCAGGATGGCAACATGTAACTGATGGTGAGCCACAGATATCAGTGTTGCAGCCACAATTATTTACAGGATATATTAATGACTTGGATGAGAAATGAGAATGTACTATAGCCAGATTTGCAAATGACAGAAAAATAGGTGGGATGACAGTTGGTGAAGGTGCCATAATGGGTAAAGCAGACAGGTTAAGTGAGTGGGCAAGATCTTGGCAGATGGAATATAATATGGGGAAAAGTGAAGTTATGTACTTTAACAGGAGGATTAGAGGAACTGAATATTAGTTAAATAGAGAAAGACTAGAGAATGCTACAGAAAGGGATTTGGGAGTTCTCATCCATGAAACACAAAAAACTGTCATTCAAGTTCAATGGATAATAGGGAAGGCAAATGGAAAGTTAGAGTCATGGAGATGTACAGCACGGAAACAGACCTTTCGGTCCATCTCGTCCATGCCAACATGATACCCTACATTTGCCAGCATTTGGTCCATATCCCTCTTAAACCCTTCCTATTCATATACCCATCCAGATGCCTTTTAAATGCTGTAATTGAACCAGTCTCCATTACTTTTTCTGACAGCTCATTCCATATACACGACGCTCTGCGTGAAAAAGTTGCCCCTTAGGTCCCTTTCAAATCTTTCCCCTCTCACCTCAAATCTATGCCATCTAGTTCTGGACTCCCCCATCCCAAAGAAAAGATTTTGTCTATTTACTCTATCCATGCCCCTCATGATGTTATAAACCTGCGTAAGGTCACTCTTCAGCCTGCGACGTTCCAGGGAAAACAGCCTCAGCCTATTCAGGCTCTCCTCACTGTCTCTCCTCCAGGGAATAACTGTGGTTGGGGTATTGTTTTCCCATATACTCTCTTTGTTGCACTCCCTAACTATATATCCTTCCTCAAACAGTGAATCACCGATGAGATGGAAGAGGAGTGAGATTGACTATCTCATTGCTCCTGCTGCTGTTCCATGTATTCCGACAGGGCATTCACTTTGCAGCGCAGTTGGTCTTAAATGTTCAAATTTAGATGGAATGAAAGCATTAATTACCCGGACCGTGGCCAAGATCGAAGTCTAAGGCGAGCACAGATCAGCAGCCGGTTGACACGGGGATCTGGGCGTTGACCTTTCTTTCAAAGGGAATGGAGTACAGAAGTTGGGATGTTTTGCTAAAACTATTCAAGGCACTGGTTAGATCCCAGTTGGAATACTGTGAACAACTTGAGAACCCTTATCCGTGGAAACATTTACTGGCATTGGGGCAGTCCAGAGTAGGTTCACTTGGCTAGTACGGAAGGAATGTCTGATGAGGAGAGATTGAATAGATTGGACCAGTACTCAATGGAATGTAGAAGACTGTGAGGCGATCTTATAGAAATGTACATTTCTTGGGAGACTTCACAGACTAGGTGCGGAAAGGTTGTCTCCCCTTCTGGTAGCGTCTAGGACCAGAGGGCAACAGCCCAGAAGAAGGGGCTGCACATTTAAGATAGAAATGAGGAATTTCTTTTCTCAGAGGATCGTGAACTTGCGGAATTCTTTACTGCAAAGGAGTGTTGAAGCTGGGGCATTAATTATTTTCAAGGTTGAGAGAGACAGATAGTTAATCAGTAAGGGAATAAAGGGTTAAAGGTATGAAAGTGGCATTGAGGATTGTTAGATCAGCCATGAACTTGATTGGCTGAATAGCATACATCTGGTCCTACATTTTGTGGCCTTTTAATGGTCTAATAATTAAGCATCTCAGCAGGTGAGGGTACGGTCACTTATATTGCTGCAATGAGAAAGAGGCCGGAGTTGGAAGGCCGCTGACAGCCCGAGAGGCCTGGTGCAGTACATTAAAAAGTGATAATGGAGTTTGAGGGCAATGAGAATTATAAAATGGAGACATTGGCAGGCTGGGAGCCAGTATTGATCAGGGAGCACAGAAGTGATAGGCAGTGTTCCCTGTAAGCTGTGTGTGTGGCTGCACATCATTTGAAATCCTCGTGCACGCTCCTGTCATCCTCCACTGTGTGACTTCCACTCTCTTTTAAATATATTGCGCACACTGTAAGGACGTCTGCGCAGGAACAACAAAAATTAGAGAAAACCTTAGTGCTGGGACTTATTGCAATCTAGAATATCGGCAGCAAAGTTTAGGATAACTTGGCTGGAAGAAGAGAGGTGAGTCAGGATTGCAACAGAGTCAAATCTAGACCGAACAAAAATGTGAGTGAAAATTTCAGTAGCATATAAACTAAGGCAGAGGTGAAGCTGAGAATGTTATGGAATTGGAAGAGAGTGGTAAAAATAGTCAAGCATGACACCAAGCTGTGCACGATCTAGTTCAGCCTCGGGCAGTTGCCAAAGGTGGCTTTGCTGGCAAGATAAGAGTTTGTAGTGGACACTGAAGGCAATATTTCCTTTGCTATAATCTTTCTTGTCCAAACATATAGCATGAGCAGAGATTTTCTTTAATAGATATTAGGAAGACTGATTTTGATATTTGCTGCGCATGTTCCTGTTGGTTAGTGAGTTTTTACAGTTGTTTCTTTTGCTGCCAACTCAGCTAATTGTTCATTTTAAGTTTTTCCAAACCTTTAGGCATCTTTGAACAATGTTGTTTACTACCTTCTTTTACAACCTGTAACTTCTGGAATAACGTTTAGATTGTAAGTGATATTCTATCCTGACCTTTGCTTATACCACGGTTAGTTGTTCGTGTTGAAATACTATATTTAGATTCAGCAACAGATCATTTCAGTCAGCTCTCAATTAATAACAACTTCAGAAAGTTTACACTGTGATACTTGGTAGGAAAGGTCACCAAAAGCTTTATCTAAAGAGATAAGTTTTAAGGAGTATCACTAAATAAGAGAGAGAGACGTAGGAGAAGCAAAAAGGTTTAGGAAGGGAATTACATAGTTTATGGCCAAAAAATTGAATCTAAGCTAAATTAACATTGTTATCAATAATTGCCAAGAAGATAAATCTCTGGACAGTTGAACATTAACTCGATAAGTTAACTGTCAATGATAAATAATGGCACATATTTTCAATCTTCCATGCAGAGATATGAAAAACCATTCTCTAGCTCTCGGTCTAAACTGTTAACAAAATCTCAGTCTCTGACTAAACCTGTGGTTTTATTGCAGACTGCACCACAGTGTCCTTGGTGAACTCTCAGTAATTTCAGAATAACTGTGATCACCTCAGACTATTGAAGTCCTTTTAAGATAAAAAGGATTTTTTATTTAAAGGGATCTGTGATTTCAAACATGGTTGCTAACCAGGCATATATTGGAAAATGCACAAAAGATGTTTATATATAAATTTAATGTGAATGTTTATGTAAAAACTTATGAAAGCAATAGGACAGGTAAATGTATACTATGTTACGATTTGTGTATGGACGTGACATTATCTGAACCTGGAAATAGTTTCCATTTATTAACCTGCATGATTTTCTTTTCTTGTGATTTTGATTCAGAATGTGCTGCAACCCCAGAAAGATTGTATGATACACAATAGACAAACACTTCTCTTTCATTGCTATTATTGTTTCACTTATTCTTGGAGTTTGCACAGTGTAAGATGTTTGGTTCCTCACTCTTGCATCTTCCAGATGAACATTCATGAGTTAGAATTGCAGCTTGTGACATCAAAACAAAGAATTCAGCAGCTGGAACACCCTCCAACAGTGAGGAGACGAAAGACACCAACACCAGAGCACGGCATTACATCTCCTAAACACCAGTCTGATGGCAAGAGATGCTGCTCACCTGACTGTATCCACACTGGTGAGGCTTTAACTGATATTTCTTTCTTCTTGTGGATGTTAACTTATATAGACATCTAGTTTCTCATACACTGGCTCAAGTGGCCTTTCATCATCTATGAGTGGACTACTGGAGAATGTTTTAACTGTGAGGGGCAGGAAGTATCATAGACAGGGCTCTCTTGCCAACTTTGTCCTAATGACATCCCTACTTTCTAGCAGACATCATTTGATAGGTAATAGGGAATGGGAATAATATCTGGGAATTGCACCTCTCCCACCCGCCCATCCAGTCTTTTGCGGCAGTGAGGTCATTTGTGACAACCCATTATTACTCAGCTTGAGATCTGCAATCTCAGTATAGAGCACAGATTGAGCCCTTAACCACTTTGAGTTATACAGTTTGGAAACAGACCAGTCAGTTCAACCCGTCCGTGCCGATTAGACATTCCAATCTGGCCTCGTCCCATTTGCCAGCACTTAGCCCAAATCCTTCTGAACCCTTCCTATTCATATACCCATCCAGATGCCTTTTAAATGTTGTAACTATATCCGCCTTCACCACTTGCGCTGGCAGCTCATTCCATATGTGCACCATGCTCTGTGCAGGAAAGGTTACCCTCTGGAGCACATTACTTTCCTGAACTAGCGTGAACCTTATAAAGGCACACTGTGCAATTTGTGCAGCCTTGCAGTTTAATTTACATTCAGTAATTGTAATTGTTTAGCCCATCTAGCCCAATCCTCAGAACATAATCATTGAGATCTACAGCACAGAATAAAGCTCTTTTGATACATTGAGTCTGGACCAGCCAGAGACAATAACCTTACTATTCTAATCCCTTTTTCCAGCACTTGGCCCATAGCTTTGTAAGCCTTAACATTGTAAATGTGTTCCTAAGTACTACTAAAATGTGATAAGC
The DNA here is from genome assembly GCF_004010195.1 of Chiloscyllium plagiosum. Lineage (NCBI taxonomy): Eukaryota > Metazoa > Chordata > Chondrichthyes > Orectolobiformes > Hemiscylliidae > Chiloscyllium > Chiloscyllium plagiosum. The sequence continues at coordinate 13,190,748 of NC_057713.1, forward strand.
GTTTCTGCCTCTACCACTCTTACAGGTAGTGAGTTCCACACTCCTAGCACCTTCTGGGTGAAAGAAAATCTTCCCTCGCATCCCTCTAATCCTCCTGCCCCATACCTTAAACCTATGGCCTCTTGTCATTATTCCCTCGTGTCTACTGTATCTATGCCCCTCATAATTTTATACATCTTAATCAAATCTCACCTCAGTCTCCTCTGCTCCAAGGAAAACAACCTCAGTCTATCTAATGTCGCCTTTATAAATAAAACTGTCCAGCCAAACAGCATCCTGAGAAATCTTTGCACCCTCTGCAATACTGTCACGTCCATGCTGTAATGTGTATTATAATACAGCCCACATTAATCTAGCTGTAGCCCAACCAACATTTTATATGGTTTCCGCATAACTTTCCTGCTCTTAAACTCTAAACTTCAGTGAGTAAAAGGCAACTATTCCATATGCTTTTTTTAACCACTTTATCTCCCTGTCCAACCACATTGAGGATGAAGGGACCAACGCACATGCACACCAAGGTCCCTCTGATCCCTGGTGCTCCCAAGGTACTATACTGTTCTTCATGCATTCCCATGCCTTGTTTGTCCTGTCCAAGTGTACCAGAGAGAAAAGTGAAAACTATTGCCATCTCCCCTGCCATTACCTCCCTTGCCCCATTCAACAGCCTCAGACACATTTAATCGGGCCCTGGATATCTGGCTATTTTATGCCTGCCAGACCACTGAGCATGGAATAAGGTGAGGATATTTGACAGGGGAGTTTACTGAGGGATGTTCAGTTCATTCTGTCTTTACCAGCTCTCCGAATGATTGTTTAGATTTAAGTAATTATCTACCACTGTAGGAGCAGCAGTAGGCCATTCAGTCCATCAAGTCTCCTCCACCATTCAGTGAGATCATGACTGACCTGGTAATCCTCAACCTTTCAACCTTTTCCCATAACCCTTGATTTCTTTGATGATTAAAAATCTGTCTCTCTCAGCTTTGCAAATGAACCAGCCTCTAAATCCCTCTGTGTGAAAGAATTCCATATATTTATTACCCTCAGAGAAGGAATTATTCCTTGAATGCCTTGATTAGGCCTGTCTCCACTATACTTCCTGGCTGTTTGTTGCAGACTCTATTTGCTGCACAAAACAATGTTTTCTCAAGTCATGTTTGCTTCTTTTGCAAATGTCCTTATATCTGTGTCCACTCATCTTCAGTCTGTTCATGAACAGGAATAATCTTTGCTTATGTACTCTATCTAGCCCCTAACTTCTTCAATCTTCGTAACTGAAGTGTATCATCCCTGGAATCACTGTAGGAAACCTCTTCTCCACACTCTGCAACATGCTCACATCCTCCTTAAGGTGAGGCACCCAGAATGTTTTTTTTTAATGTGTTCATGGGATGTGTCCGTCTCTGGCTAGGCCAGCATTTATTGCCCATCCCTAATTACCCAGAGGTCAGTTCAGGGCCATTGTCTATGCCAGGTCCACAGCAGTGCTTCAGTTGTGATCTAAATGGTTTCTTATACAGGTTCAGCATAAAGAGTACTCTATCATTTCTCACTTACCAAGCAGCTTACAAAATTCCCGAATACATATCCATTAGTATGTGTTCTTGTTTTACTTTTGAGTGGAGCATTCTATTAAAATAATGTCCACATCTCTCTGATATTAAAATTGCATTCTATCTTACAATAATCTGATAATCTTTACCTTTCATAAAAACAGTTTAGAAATTAATATGGAATACAAATGTACATTTATTTCTGATCTGAACTAAATTTGTCCAAGCAGAGGGTCAAGGTGGTCAGATTCTGATATTCAGACAAATTACCTGAGGGAGGCTTGCTTGGGTGACACTCTTGTATTTCATAACATCAGTTCAAAGGAAATCCTGTGAAACCAATGAAATTTGAGCAAAACTATTAAAAGAGGGACTATAAAAACAGACTAATTTAACAAGTTTTACTCCCCATGTTTGCAATCCTATCATTTCCTTTTAATATTTGTGGTTTTCTGTAGAGTTGTTGCTGGAGATAGAAAGACTGCAAAAGGATAAGAACAAACTGATAAAAGAGAGACGTAATCTGAAAAATGAGCTAGCTGGACTAGACAAGGTATTGTTTTGCTCATGATTTGTTGTAAGCTTTATTTAGTTGAGCAGTCCTCTTCAACTGGTTAAGTTATTTCATTGACATCTTGTCTGATGTGGCCATCACCACATTACTTCATGGGTATACGCTATGAGGGGTTCTTGTGGCGCAGTGGTAGGGACACTACTGAGCCAGGAGCCCTGCATTCAAATCCTCCCTGCTCCGAAGGATTGTCATGACATGTCAGAGCAATCTGATTGGAAAATATCTAGATATGTTATAAGGTTCTCTTGTGGTATAGTGCTAGTGTCCCTCCCTGCTCCAGAGATGACATCTCTGAAGAGGTTAATGAAGAAAATACCTAACCTGAGGAGCTCCTGCAGTGAGACCGTTGGCTTTGAACAACCATAACCATCTTCTGCAGTAAATCAGAAATTGTTGAGCTGGTGATGATTTCACCCCAACACTCTTAAAACAAAAAATTGTCAAGAGGTATCCCTACCCCTGAGCCAAAGGCTGGTTACAAGTGCCACCTGCTCCAGGGTATGTAATACTAGCACTGGTTAAATTGTCAGAATGTCATTGCATTCAGTGGATGATATTTAGTATGGCATAAGAATATGTGCCCTAACCATTTACTGTGTAATTTATGATCAAATTCCAATGCGCAGTGATCCCAATGCTTTTTAACTTGTTTTAGAACAAAGGTTGTGTGGCTTCAACATACAGTTCAATTGAATGTTCAAAACTGAATTAGCTAGTATCAGAGGGGCTTTATTGTCACTTCAAGTTAAGTGTAATAAACATGTTAAGAATATATTTTAAATGTGACTTCTGAATTTTTACGTTGCTTAGACTAATTTGATTATTCTTTGTGTAATGCAGGGTTTCTTTGAGGAAATTGAAGATTTAAAATATGCTTTGCAAGAATCTGCTAAACTGAATAAAGAGTATGAAAAATGTCTACGGGCCATGTGTGAAAAATGTGGCCTTCCATTTCCAGAAACATTATGTCCAGTTACCACAAAATGAAAAAAGTAATGAATGAGACCAATCCTTTTTCCTTATGTACAAAAATTGTCATACTTTTAGAATGTGTCATTTTTTTTTTAAAAACAAGGACCTGGAGTTGCTGTTCTCTTGCACTGTTTCCTTTTCACTCAACCGATGCATAACCCAGTGCAAAAGGTCATGAAATGTTAAGCATGAGCTGTGATCAGAAGCCAGTCCCGTTCAGAAATCTAGCAGTGCTCTTGATGAGTAAATTATCAGTGGGACTTTCCACAACTTGCACTTGTTCATAGACATTTGGGGAGATTCCAGAATTTAAGATGGCTCTTTTAGGCACAATCATTATAAATAAGTGTGTTTTAAAAATTTTAGGTTTTTAAAAACCAAATTGCTAATGAACTCATTGCCCCAATCTAACAAGGTTATTTTTTTAAAATGCGTTCATTATTTTAAGATTGAGCTATTCATGATGGTGAGCAATTTAATAATGGTAATTAATCCATGCAACTTAATTAATTCTACCTTAAGATTTTTCTTGTGATAAGCCAATATTTCAGCTGAACTAATCAAACCATACCTACTTACCATTCTTAAAATCAGCAAGGGATATATAATAATTTAAAACCCTGCCCAAATACACTGATTGGTTCATGGTGAGTTTTGCATTCAGCAATACTCAAATTAATTTGAGAAGGAACTGGGCACTATTTACCCTAGAATAAGTATTTGTGTCTAAAGTGGAGACCATTCCATAGTATTTAAGCAGCACACCATATTGTTATTTTGGGTATGTTACTTAGTATAGTGACAGTAAAACGATTTCTACCAATGGGAGTCTATTTCTTTAATCTGGGCTGCAAATGAGCTTCAAAAAAAACAAAATCTCTTTTCCACACTGGAGGGAGGAAATATTAAATGGACTATTCACCATGTTGTGGCTGGGTTCCTCTTGGAAACGTTTTCAAAAGCCCCATGACCTTTCCACCCTCTTGCAGGGAAATATGTGGAGGATCCATCCAGTGTCTATTTTATAGAAAACTACTTATTTACTTAGCAACAAAAAATCAGTACAATCCACAGTAAAATGATGACCAAAACTGCAGCAGACTTAAATGGATTATTCCAACAACAAAATGCAGAGAGTGGAGAATAGTTACATAATACTGATGGTTTGTGATCCCAAACATTTGTGCAGGGCAAGCTCCGAGAGTGATTGACTGGTAAACTACCCAATCATCCTCATTCTGAGCAGCTACTTGTCCCTATATTCAGTCCAAAGGAAATGTTTGAAAAAGTTACATTTTTTAATAAAATGGTTAAGTAATTATTTGTTAAGCAATTTTAAGTTTTGTTAGAAACACATTATTTCATCTGTTTCTGTGCAAACAGTAGTTGGAATAATCAAGTTCATACTGCAGTGTCCTCACATTCTAAGCCCAGTTTCAAAATTTTTGAAAATGGCAAACATGTCAGAATGGCCAGGGCTGTCACCTGTTAACAGGGCTTTCCTCCTTTCTATGAACAGGACAACATTTGAATTTTTATAGCACCTTCACAACCTCAGGATGTCTATTTTGAAGTATGGTCATTGTTGTAAAATGGAGAAAACTGCAACCAATCTGTGCAACAGGATGACTGGCGTTATATAACCTAAATAAGACCTCAGTAAGAAAACTTAACAGTTCTGAAGATTTTGAAACATTAATTCTCTTTCTGTCTCCACAGATGCTACCAGATCCTGCCGAATTTCTCCGGCATTGTCTGTATAACTGACCTAATGATCTGTTTTAATATTGTGAACCTAAGAGAAGAATGTGAGTTGGAAAAGCTCCCTGCTGTACTTTGAATTGTGCTACAGGAGCATTTATGTTCACGGGAGAGGAGAGAATAGACAATAACTCAGTTAATGCCTTAAAACAATGCAATACTTACTCCAATCTGCACTGGTATAGCATGCTAGATTATATACAAATTCATCTAGTATGGGATTGAACCCACAGTCTTCTGATTCAAAGTTAAGAGTGCTCCAATAATATCTTAGTGCAATATTATCTCCAGCACTTGGCTCTCATTTCCCTTTGAAACAATCTTGTGGTTGAGTTTGACATTTTTAACCAACCTGTTTGAGGGTGTGATGACCCTTGTCTCGACCAGGTGGACTTCAACCTGCACCTCCTGGCTCAGAGGGAGGGGCACAGCCACTGCATCTCAAGAGCCTCTGGCTAAGATTGATAGATATTCTCTAAGCAACCTGTTAGTGATGTTATTATGCATCTCTGGAGCAGGTGGGACTTTAACCCAGGCCTCCTGGCCTAGAGACAGGGACTTTGTCCGTGTGCCACAAGAACCTGTGGCTAAGATTGATCACTCAAAAGAATAGAAAGTCAAACGTGCTGGCTGTCAGCCTTTGTGGTTAAACCTAGTTGTTCCAACACATCAGGTGATTTAAATGAGATTAATGAGAATTGTGTTTTTTTTTCAGAAGAAATAGTGGTATGGATTGGGAAGTTGTTTCACTTGTGTAAATAGAAAATGATTCTTAGCAGTGAGGGTTCAAAATAAGTTCTGGTAAAAGAAAACATTCTTTAGCTGTGAGTTTGTGGCTTTGTTTATTAATTTGATTCCATAACCGGTAGATATAGTGCGTTTGGATATTCAGAAGGCACCCGATAAGATGCCACGTCAAAGATTACAAGATGAAAGTTCATGGTATTCGGGTTAATGTTTGGTGAGATGTTAAACCAAGAACGTGTCTACTATCTCAGGTGGATGTAAGAAATTCCATTACTCTATTGAAGAATAGCTGCAGATTTCTCTGTGTACCATGGCCAGGATTTATCCTTCAACTAATACCTGTTTTTTTCATTGTAATCTGGCTGCTATTTCTACACTTTGTTAAGCACTTAATGAGGTGCGAAGTGTGTGTTGTGACATTGTAAATTAATGTAAGTTTAGCAAAAGGAATTCTAGAATGGTGTTTTCATAGTTGCCCATGAAAGGGAAATCATGTTTAACCAATTTATTAGTGTTTTTTATAGATTAAGAAGCAAGGTGCATTAGTAGATGCTAGTATCTGCAATGTATTTGAACTTCCAAAGGGCATTTGAGAGGTGCCATACATACAAAAGGTTACTGCACAAGATTTGAGCTCAGGATTTTGGAGTAATACAGAGGAACCTCGATTGTCGAAATGAGATGGATGGGCACTATTTTGTTTGGATAATTGATTATTCGGTTAATTGATACAATTCCTCTCCTCTGGGGCTCAGTTTTCTGAAGTTTCCTTTTTCCTCGCTCTGCCTGTCTTGCTTCCCCTCTCTGTCTCAGGGTTGTTTCTGAGCAGACACACACTTGTGTGTAAGGGACCTGCAGCATTGCTGAACAATCCCCCCCCCCCCCACGAAAAGAAATCAGTTCAATGGGATTGACACAGCGAGCACTTGCTAAGTCCACTCCCCATTCACACAGGACAATGTTGGAGAGATTATCTGGGGAAGGGGGGGTTTAGGGTACATCCCTGGGTAGAACTACAGGGAAAGTATGGGAGAGAGAGAGGCAGGCGGTCAGTCATTTTGGAGGCGGTGCCTGGGCTCCCATCAATGTCCAGGACTGTTCTCGGCAGCATTTCAGGAAGCTGGGTTCATTTTTAATCATTGTAGACAAAAGGCGTGATCAATGTTGGAAATGCCTCTTTGATGTAATGTTTCTATTGGGACCTCAAGATCTTCGGATAATCCAGAATTCGGATAATTAATGTTCGGATAATCGAGGTTCCTCTGTATGTTAACATGGTGAGAGAATTGATCAACTAACAGGAAATAAAGGTTATGGATAATTGGATCATGTTAGGTCAGCAAGCTGTTAACTATAGCAGAGGCAAGTGGTGAGTCTTCAAATATTTTCTATCTATATTAATGGCCAACTGCATTGTTAAATTTGCTAAGAATACAAGAGGTAGGGAAACAAGTTTTAAGTCATCACAAAGAGAGACTGCAAAGGGATATAAACAAGTTTAAGTGAGTGGGCAAAATTTTGGCAGATGGTATGTGATGTGAGAAAAGTGAGATTGCCCACTTTGGCAGCAAGAATAGAAAAGCAGTATATTATTTAAATGGCAAGAAATCTGGGTATCCTTTACATGATTCACAAGACATTAGCATGCAGGAACTGCAAATATTTTGGAAGCTAAAATGGAATGGTAGCCTTTATTGCAAGCAGGAATGGAGCATAAAAGTAGGGAGTATTGTTATAACAGTTTAGGAAATTAGTGAGACTGCACTGAGAGTATGCTATACAGGTTTGGTCTGCTGAAGGGACATATTTGCATTATAGACAGTTCTCAGAAGGTTTGGTAGGTATGTCCTGGGACAGTGGGGGATGCCTTAGAGAAGATAATAAAGAGAGTGAGCCTGTACTCATGGGTGTATTTCCTAATGAAGGGCTCTTGACTGAAATGTTGATTCTCCTGCTCCTCGGATGCTGCCAGACCTACTGTGCTTTTCCAGCACCACACTGTCCAGGACTGTCGACTCATGGGTGTATTGTAGAGTGAAAGTGATCTCATTAAAACAGAAAAACATTCTGACAGGTTTCCACCAGAGAGTCGCTGAGAGAATGATTCCTTTTACATGTGAGCCCAGAACCAGGCAGCACTATTTCAGAACAGGGATCTCCCTTTTAATATGGAGATGAAGTGGAATTTCTTCTGAGGGCTGTTAAACTTTGTAATTCTCTACTCCAAAGAACAGTGGTGGCTGGTCATGTTTAAGACTCAGACAGAATTTTAGTCTACAAAGGAGTCGGGGTCTGGGGCAGGCAGGAAGTGCTGTTGAGGCTACAATCAGATCAGCCATGAACTTGGGTGAAGCAGATTTGAAAGACCAAATAGTTTACATCTTCCATTTATTATGTTCTTCGTTTTGATGTAATTTTTGAAAAAAGACATGCACTTTTATAGAATGTTTCATGCCCACATCTCAAAGTGCGTTACAGCCAGTAAATTCCTTGTGAAGTGTAATCACTTCTAATGTAGATAATGTGTCCAAATTGTGCACAGCAAGATACCTCAAGCAGCATGTTATAATCAAATACAGTAATCTGTTTTTGTGATGTTGATTGAGGAATGAACTAGCCAAGACACTGAGGATAACCCCCTTGCTCTTCAGAATACTGCTGCAGGATAAGATCATAACAAGTAGGAACAGGAGGAGGCTGTTGGGCCATTCAATAGGAACATGGCTGATCCGACACTCATAGCTTCCACTTTTCTGCCTTTTCCCCAGAATCCTTGATTCCACAACTGAGCAAGAATCTATTTATCCTAACCTTAAAGAGACACAAGGATGCCTCCCACCCAAGCTCTCTGGCAAGAATAAATTCCTCCTTATCATTTTTAAATTGGCATTACTATTCTGAGGCTATACCCTCTGGTCTTCTCACCCAGGAGGGGAAACATCGTCTCAGCATTCATCCTGTCAAGCCCCTTAACAATCCTACATATCTCAGTGAGATCACCTCTCATTCTTCTAAACTCCAATGAGTAGAGTCCAACCTGATTTAGCTTTGCTCATAAGACAGTCCATCCATACCAGGGATCATCTATTATCTTTCAGATAGATCTAACAAAGCTTTTCACTGTGTCCCAGTACACGTGACAATAAATTCAACTCAATTCATAGAGTCCTAGAACTATACAGCATGGATGAAAGGTCACCATGTAGAGCCTCTTCAGTACTGCATTGGAGCATCAGATTTGATTTTTTCATTCCAGAGCTGGACCACAACGTAAATCCAGAATCTCGTGATATAGGGCAGGAGTGCTACTAACGGAGCCACAGCTGACAATCACTACTTTCACGATTCTTAATTTTGTTCATCTTTGATCTAGTGAGCAAAATGTGAAGCTCATACAACAGGGACTGCTTGCGAATGTGCCATTTTTATAATATTGCTGACTGGAAGTCATGGAATATAGTGCTTTATTGTTAAATTACATACCCCGGTGTAATCCGATAAAGTAGAGGTGTGAGTGCTTAATACAGAAACTGATGCAGGGTGCTGGCACGTGTAGAACCAGTGTAACGTTCTAGCAAATTATTCAGACTACCTGTGTGCTTCCACCCAAAATAAAATTAGCTACCCATTTTAATCCAATTTTCTAGCACCTGGTCCATAGCCTTGCAGGTTACAACACTTCATCTTCAGATTCAGGTGCCTTTTCCATGAGTGAAGGGCTTCTGACTCGGCAACCAAATGGTGCAGAGATTCTCTTGTGTTTTGAAAGTGACAGGGAATACAGGCTGTGGCAGCATTGGGGTGCAAGGCATGGAGTATCAAGAGGAGAATCCAAAGGGTGATTACAAATAAAGTAAGGACAAAAGGGTAACTAGGGAGAGAATAGGGCCCCTCAAAGATCAGCAAGGCAGCCTTTGTGTGGAGCCACAGAAAATGGGGGAGATAATAAATGAATATTTTGCATCAGTATTTACTATGGAAAAGGATATGGAAGATAGAGACTGTAGGGAAATAGATGGTGACATCTTGCAAAATGTCCAGATTACAGAGGAGGAAGTGCTGGATGTATTGAACAGTTAAAAGTGGATAAATCCCCAGGACCTGATCAGGTGTACCCGAGAACTCTGTGGGAAGCTAGAGTAGGGATTGCTGGGCCTCTTGCTGAGATATTTGTATCATCGATAGTCACAGGTGAAGTGTCGGAAGACTGGAGGTTGGGAAACATGGTGCCAATGTTTAAGAAGGGCGGTAAAGACAAACCAGGGAACTATAGACCAGTCAGCCGGACGTCGGTGGTGGGCAAGTTGTTGGAGGGAATCCTGAGGGACAGGATGTACATGTATTTGGAAAGGCAAGGACTGATTAGGGATAGTCAGCATGGCTTTGTGCGTGGGAAATCATGTCTCACAAACTTGATTGAGTTTTTTGAAGAAGTAACAAAGAAGATTGATGAGGGCAGAGCAGTAGAAGTGATCTATATGGACTTCAGCAAGGCATTCGACAAGGTTCCCCATGGGAGACTGATTAGCAAGGTTAGATCTCATGGAATACAAGGAGAACTAGCCATTTGGATGCAGAACTGGCTCAAAGTAGAAGACAAAGTAGGTGGTGGTGGAGGGTGGTTTTTCAGACTGGAGGCCTGTGACCAGTGGAGTGCCACAAGGATCGGTGCTGGGCTCTCTACTTTTTGTCATTTGCATAAATGATTTGGATGCGAGCATAAGTACAGTTAGTAAGTTTGCAGATGACACCAAAATTGGAGGTGTAGTGGACAGCGAAGAGGGTTACCTCAGATTACAACAGGATCTGGACCAGATGGGCCAATGGGCTGAGAAGTGGCAGATGGAGTTTAATTCAGATAAATGTGAGGTTCTGCATTTTGGGAAAGCCAATCTTAGCAGGACTTATACACTTAATGGTAAGGTCCTAGGGAGTGTTGCTGAACAAAGAGACCTTGGAGTGCAGGTTCATACCTCCTTGAAAGTGGAGTCGCAGGTAGATAGTATAGTGAAGGCAGCATTTTGTATGCTTTCCTTTATTGCTCAGAGTATTGAGTACAGGAGTTGGGAGGTCATGTTGCGGCTGTACAGGACATTGGTTAGGCCACTGTTGGAATATTGCACGCAATTCTGGTCTTCCTATTAGAAAGATGTTGTGAAACCTGAAAGGATTCAGAAGCGATTTACAAGGATGTTGCCAGTGTTGGAGGATCTGAGCTACAGGGAGAGGCTGAACAGGCTGGGACTGTTTTCCCTGGAGCGTCGGAAACTGAGGGGTGACCTTATAGAGGTTTACAAAATTATGAGGGACATGGATAAGATAAATAGACAAAGTCTTTTCCTAGGGTTGGGGAGTCCAGAACTAGAGGGCACAGGTTTAGGGTGAGGGGAAAGATATAAAAGAGACCTAAGGGGCAACTTTTTCACGCAGAGGGTGGTACGTGTATGGAATGAGCTACCAGAGGATGTGGTGGAGGCTGGTACAATTGCAACATTTAAGAGGCATTTGGATGGGTATATGAATAGGAAGGGTTTGGAGGGATATGGGCCGGGTGCTGGCAGGTGGGACTAGATTGGGTTGGGATATCTGGTCAGCATGGACGAGTTGGACCAAAGGGTCTGTTTCCATGCTGTACATCTTTATGACTCTACGTGGAGGAAGGTGTTTGAAGCAGAGGGAGTTGGTGAAGGGTTGGATTCTGGCAGCAGGGATTTGGCGGGAGATGGTGAGTCGTGGGGACAGAGGGTTTATTGAGTCCCAGTGGCAAGTGAGTGGGGTGATGTGGGAATGGGGCAGCATGTGTCTTTGGGGATGGGGGTGTGACAAGTGGAGAGAGGAGGGATATTGGATCTCAGGGAAGGTGAAGGTATCTAGGCTTGGGACAAAGGGGAGATGATTGTCTCTTTCCAGGGGAAGAAGGGTGTTTGAGCAGCTGGTGTGATTTAGTTGGTTAGTTGTGGGATAGGTTGGAGGCTCTTTGCTGGGCAATTCCCTCAATGTTTGCTATGACTAGGAGTCCTGCAGTGTCCCACAGCACAAATCCGATCTGTGTTACAGAAATGATGATATAGCCATTTAAAAGCCTGTGCTCATGTGTCTCCCAACTCCTGTCAATTGGTGTCCACTTTTTCCACTGGGACCATAGATTCTTTTCTGATAGAGAGTTCTTCATTGATTGGTACAGATAATACATGCACGAATGAGGTGCCAGTGGGCCACACGGACCAGCAATTAGACATTCCTTCTCAAAAATGTGATAGTGACTGAATAGTGATAGACAATCTGCACTGACTGTGCCACTTCTTTTGTACATTGATGTTTCCATAGAACAGCTCATGTTGAGTCAGAGCTTGTGCTACTGTAATAGTGTGGGAGTTGCTGGGAGATCATGGTTCTACCCAAGTACAGTGAGTATTTGATTGCTTTCTGTAAAATAAATGGGCAGTTTGCAAATAAGCAGTTCATAGGGGACAAATAAGTCTGTTTTATAAACAGTAAGTGTAGAAATCACTTAGGTGTAATTGTTACCTCCTTCAGCTAAGTTAAAAATCGCACACCAGGTTATAGTCCAATAGGTTTATTTGGAAGTACAGGCTTTCAAAGTACAGCTCCTTAGTCAGGTAGCTACACTACAAAAGCCTGTACTTCCAAATAAACCTGTTGGACTATAACCTGGTGTTGTGCGATTTTTAACTTTATCCATCCCATTCCAACACCAGCACCTCAACATCATGGCTGCTTCAGCTAGCACAGTGATACCTCTGCAAATAATATTAACTCAAATCCCAGATATTGCAGAGAGCTAAAGTCCTCAAGTTACTGAAAGTACAGAAATGTAACACTATTTCTGAACAATTTTCATCTTTTTTTTGTAAAAGATATCAAATTGGATTGTCTTACAGACTGTAAAGAGATGTTTCTTACAGCAGCCGCCAAAGCTGTATTTGGTCTCTGTCATGTCAAGGAGACTGCAATGCTAAATATTGTGACTGAAAGAAGTACAAATGGTTTGCTGTTTCATCTAAATGGAATATTTTGGGCCACGGAGGGTGAAGGTAAAAGAGCAGATGTTTAACCTGCACTTGCCTGTTGAGGTGATTGAGAAATGGACCAGGGAATTCAGAGGGAACAGTCCTTTCAGAATACTTAAAGAGCAAGGAACGTGAAGGTGTGTTCGCAAGAAAATGATCCACCGAACAGGAGGCTAGTGGACTTGAAGATGAAAACAAAGGGAGCCCTGTTATAGATCTGAATGGGGAGAGGGGGCTGTGTTGAGAGTGGAAGTGCAGGAAATGGAACAGTCATGACACTGTCAGTCTCAGTGGAAGAAAGACTGGTTGAAGAAAAAAAGAATGAATATCAAAAGCAATTGTAATGGAAGCAAGCGAAGCTCCCCAAATCCTGAAAGACTTGAACCCAGAGATTGTGATGCAGATGTACAGATGTTCCATTGTGCCGTGATGTTCAGGCAGTGATAGGAGCACTGTCTGGCACCAATGCCAATGCTTTTGCATCTCAGTATTGATGCTTATCACCCTTCTCCTCCATTAAAGTATGAGCATAATCAGCAAAGCTGGTTTCTGACCTTACCCTCTGGAGAATTGGCACATAAATCCTGCTTTCTTCTTGGCTTGTCTGCTGCCCAGTAATGCCCAATGGCCGAACATGTTAATGGGTACCCTATGCAACTCGTTAAAGTTTATGTGGCACAGTATCTGAGCTAATGACTGAGTTTGCCAAGTAAAGTGATAGTGTGTGTTTATTCATGCATTCTCCATGGCTGAGCAGGCCCTGTACTTGGCTATCTGAGAGTAGAAAATGCGAAGGGAAAGGCTCATTTGAAGGAAATGGATGAGTTGGAAAACAAGAGGTCATCTGCAGGTTTCCAGAAAGCTGGATGAAATGGGAGTTGAGATGGTGTACACTGTCATCCAAAATGTTCCTGCTGATGCTGGAAACAATTGATTCTGTTACTGCTGAAGACATAACATGGAGTGCCATCTCTTTGACAGGGCTCAGCGATTGTAGGTTCGCCTGTTCCCTAGTGTTTCTGTTTAAAGATACTCTCCCTGATCTTGACCACCTGTATAAGCTTATTGAAACTGTTGTGGTGCTGTTGGCATGTCCTTGGTACCAGCTCCTTGAAATGACCTCCTCCTGCAATTTGCTCGCATTCCCTTTGGAGGTCGTTCATTGAGGGCTTCCTGACACCCCTTCCTCCTGCATCTTTTCCTCCCAGTGCCGTGCATTTCTAAAAACCCTGGTGTTTCCTTTTACTGGGCGCCCTCATGTCTGCCCTACAGCTCAATCTCCTTTATTTACAATTGCTTTCTCTCATTCCACTCGGCAGCAACTTGCTCTGAGTCAGTGTAGCTCCCCTTTAAGAGAGGTAGGATATATCCTCGAGAAGTGGATCCCTGCATTCCCCTCGCTTTCTATGAGCCTCGCTGTTGATTCTCACTGAATGGCTGCAATCAAGGGGGAGGTGGGTGTGAAGTTTGTGAACAGTCTGCCCGGATTGGAGCACATATTAGGGGAGGGGGGTGGGGGCGAGATTGTGGGAAAACGTGTGCAGATCAATGTTCAGACCAGAGTCCGTGAGTTCGGAGAAATAAACCAAGCGTAAAGGAAATGCAGTTTCATTCTTACACCAGCCAAAATCCCTAAACGCCAAATGAACGAAAGGAGGTGACAAAATAAATCGACTGTGACTGTGAGTCTTTTGTAATATATTGGGGGTTTCTTTGCACACCGAATCTGGACGGATCACCCCAAACCTCTTCAAGTTCATTTCGTCTTTGCTTTGCTTTGCATTTTAGCAAACTTGATTCTTATCCCGTTGCAAGGGATTTGCTTTAATCCGTGTGATTTAATTTGAATTGAATGGTGCGTGGGAGAGAGAGAGAAGGGGGCGAGGAAGGCAGGCAGAGAGCGGAGCCAGCGCCGGCCTTGCTGGGTGCTCTGTCCCAGAGTGGAGTTGGTCACCGAGTGATGTTCGGGCTGTCTATCCATCCCATATGGACTCGGACATTGGTGAGGAGGTGGCTGCACCAGGAGGTGCTGCTGTGGCCCTTCCTCAAGCTGCTGGCTCTGGGGACCGTGGTGGCCTTGTTCTGTGAGCTGGGCATTTACTATGCAGTGATCCTGAGATGTGACTGGCCTCCGCTTCGAGGATCATCCGCACCAGTGCTGAAGGCTTTGTTTCTGGCTGACACACATCTCCTGGGAGCTCTGAGAGGACACTGGTTCGACAAACTGAGGAGGTGAGGCGCACACACACGCAGTGAAATCAAACGTGCCAAATTTCAATTTTATATCAAAGGCTGGCCAGAGAGGATCAAAAAGTTCAGACCTTGAGTTTGAACCCCCTTTGCTGAAGTTGTGCGTTCCAATGGTCGGAAATGTGCCTGGCTTCAATCTTGATTAACAAGCTTTGTTGCCAGGGTTGGGGGATTTGAGCTATAGGGAGAGGCTGAACAGGCTGGGGCTGTTTTCCCTGGAGCGTCGGGGGCTGAGGGGTGACCTTATAGAGGTTTACAAAATTATGAGGGGCATTGATAGGATAAATAGACAAAGTCTTTTCCCTGGGGTGGGGGAGTCCAGAACTAGAGGGCATAGGTTTAGGGTGAGAGGGGAAAGATATAAAAGGGACCTAAGGGGCAA
>NC_057713.1:13206126-13215787 GCF_004010195.1 Chiloscyllium plagiosum
AAGAAGGGCTTATGCCCAAAACGTCGATTCTCCTGTTCCTTGGATGCTGCCTGACCTGCTGCGCTTTTCCAGCAACACATTTTCAGCTCTGATCTCCAGCATCTGCAGTCCTCACTTTCTCCTTCAAATCCTCACCCCCCCCACCACTACAGATGGTGAAATTTGAATTCAGTTTAAAAGGGAATAAGTAGCTCATCTAATTGCCATGTTCATTGGAGTAAAGAAAAAGACATTAGTTCATTACTAGAGAAGGAAATCTGCCAACCTTACCTGGTCTGGTCAGGTCTGCATGTGACTCCAGACCCACAGCAACGTCTCTTAGTTGCCCTGAAGAGAGGCAATAAATACTGGCCTAGTTAGTGACATCCACATCGCATACACAAATCAAAAAGGTCAGAAGTCACACAACACCAGGTTATAGCCCAACAGTTTCGTTTGAAATCACAAAGGTTTTGGAATGCTGTTCCTTTATCAAGTGACTTTGTCCACCCCAGTCAACACCAGCACCTCCACATCATGAACGAAAAAAAAAATTGTTAAGAAGAAACAGCAAGGGTCAGATGCTGCACAGAAAAGGTATGGAAATGAGAAGCAGATTGCTGTTCCTGCATTAAATACAGATGGAGATGTTTTAATTTATGTAGACTGTTGGAGCTAAGGAATGTCATGTCAGCCATAGGAAAGAGCCAATGAGTGGCGAACTCAGAAGATATTATTAAACTGGAGTTTACTGGTGGAAATGAACCTGCAAACTGACATGAACATATTGATTGTTGATCACAGTGTATTCCCTCACAGCAGGTGGTGTGGGGGTGGGGTTAGGGTTTCCATTAGTAACATAAATGCATTTTGGTCAGAGTCAGGAAACTTTTAATGGAAGTTTACACCCAAAACTATTTGCTGCCTGGTTTCTACCATTTGACAGAACTGGTCATATTCTCAGGCTCACTTTGTGGATTTACCCTAGTTCAAATTGTGATCATTTCCTGAGACACACAGGAAGTAGTCAGCACATTTTGGAATTCATTTCATTCCCCCAAAAAAGAAACTGACTCTAAAGGAGCACTGTTTTCTCCCTCTATAACGTTGCTCAACTTTGCCTCCGTCTCAGCTCATCTGCTTCAGAAACCCTCATTGATGCCTTCAGACTTAACCGCTGGCTGGTTCACTTCATGCTTTCATTCCATAATGTATGCTGCATAACCTTGAGGTCATCCAAAACTCTGCCAATGTCCAAACTCCCAGCAAGCTCCATTTCCTTGCCATTCATGCTAATTAAGTGCTGACCTATACTGGCTCCTGATCAACAAGTCCTTTGATTTTGAAAATCTCATTTTGTTTTTGAAAAGATTTGTAATCATATAACCATTCTAGTACAGGCTAAACAGAGACCCGTGTGAGAATTCCTTGAAGCCTGGTACTCTGCACCTTGAACTGGACCCCATATACAAACCACTCAGATACAGAACAGGAAGTACCCAAAACAGAGGTGCATAAATAGCAGGCGGGGGCAGACCACCAACACCGTATCGAAGACGCACTGATGATACCACCTAGCGAGGCGATGAAATGTCTGCAGAAAACCACACCAGCTCGGCAAACAAATCTACAACCTAATCTCATCTTGTTTGAACGATCTATGTTAACAATGCCAGCAACCACCCCCACCCTCAACCGAGGTTAATGGGGGAATAATCATACCTTGTTTCGCTAACGTGGTCATTGTTGGGCATGGATAAGGCATCTCATATCACATTCATTGATTCAGGGTTTAGCAGGTTTGATGTCTGCACCCAGAGGGCATTGCTGACAGAGATCACTGTTTGCCAGCCCATTATAGAAACAGAGTGCTATAGGCAGCTGGTGCTTCTCCACAGTGATGATTCCATAGCTCACACAGTGTGGATCTCGACACAAATCAGTCATTTAAATGCATTACTGATATTTCTTGACTATCCTATCGCTATAAATAGTTGCATGGGGTAACTTATTTAGAAAGATCCCTCTGTTTTAGAGAAAAGCTAATGTACTTTGACCAGGTACTGGACAAGATTTGAAACCCAGTTAATAGCACTCGCAGGCAAAGACCTTCTTCCAGTGTCGCTGGTGTCATGCTTTGAAAAGCAACTTACATAATAAGAAATGGCTGCATTTTGACAGTTAGCTCAGAGAGAAAGCCTTGCATTTGTAAAGTGCCTTTCACAGCCTCAGTGCGCAAGCACTATATCGCTGATTAATTACTTCTGAAGTGCAGTAGCTATTGTAACGTAGGAAGCATGGTAACCAATTTGCACATAGCAAACGGCCACTAACAGTAATCTGATAATGGCTGGATAATCTGTTTTTTATAATGACATTGACTTAAGGATAAATATTGGCTGGAATACTTATGCTATTGTGCAAATACCCCACCATGGGACTTCTTTTACATACAACTGAGAGAGCAGAAGGGATTTGTGATGCATTCCCTCGGTACTCCACAGGAGAGTGTTATGCTGAGGGGAGTGAATGTTTAAACCTTTTAATTTAATACAATCCTGCAGACAGAATCTATCAGCCCACTTCATGTTTCCCACTGTTCTGTAGGCACGCCAGTGTGCGACACTGTTGGAGCTGCTGCTAAGGTTACTAACACAATCATGTTTAAATGTAGCAAACTACAGGGTCCAGTGTGCTGCGGAAGACCACTTCTAAAGAAGGGAAGAATCTCCCAAATCTCCTGTATTTAACAAAACCTATTGTATTCTTAACAGTTAATTACAGCCTACATTAGATATTGTACCAGAGACCTCCGGCGGGCTCACCCCTTTGTGATCCTGAAATATTCTGCCCACAAATCCATACAACATCACCATCGTGGGTGGAACTTAAGGCAGTCCTCAGTATTAGACCCTTTCAGACACATACAACATCAGACCCTTAGTCCCAGCTGTTTGGAAGCTGCTAACTCTCCATTTTATTGCTGGTTTGCAGAATAATGTTTACCTTTTTAATTATTGACCTATTTTTCTAATGAACCTGTTCAGACATGTTATTATACACCTCTGGAGCCGGTGGGACTTGAACCCAGACTTCTAGGTGCAGGGGTAGGGACACTTCCACTAAGCCACAAGAGGTCCCCTCATATTTACATCGAGTCACAAAGATGTACAGCCCGGAAACAGACCCTTCGGTCCAACTCATCCATGCCAACCAGATACCCTAATCTAATCTAGTCCAATTTGCCAGCGGTTGGCCCATATCCATCTAACCCCTTCCTATTCATAAACCCATCCAGATGTGTGCAATTCTGGTTTCCCTCCTATCGGAAAGATGTTGTAAAACTTGAAAGGGTTCAGAAAAGATTTACAAGGATGTTGCCAGGGTTGGAGGATTTGAGCTATAAGAGAGACTGAATAGGCTGGGGCTGTTTTCCCTGGAGCATCAGAGGCTGAAGGGTGACCTTATAGAGGTTTATAAAATAATGAAGGGCATGGATAGGGTAAATAGACAAAGTCTTTTCCCAAGGTGGGGGAGTCCAGAACTAGAGGGCACATGTTCAGGGTGAGAGGGGAAAGATATCAAAGGGACCTAAGGGACAACTTTTCACACAGAGGGTGGTATGTGTATGGAATGAGCTGCCAGAGGAAGTGGTGGAGGCTGGTACAATTACAGCATTTAAAAAGCATCTGAATGGGTATATGAATAGGAAGGATTTGGAGGGATATGGGCTGGGTGCTGGCAAGTGGGACTAGATTGGGTTGGGATATCTGGTTGGCATGGACGAGTTGGACCGAAGGGTCTGTACATCTCTATGACTCTAAATTTTGTAATTCTACCAGCCTCCACTGCTTTCTCTGGTAGTTCATTCCATACACGTACCATCCTCTGCGAGAAAACATTGCCCCTTAGGTCTCTTCCAACTCTTTTCCCTCTCACCTTAAACCAATAGCCTCTAGTTTTGGACTCCTCTACTCTGGGGAAAAAGGACCTTAGCTATTCACCCTATCCATGCTCCTCTTGATTGTATAAACCTCTATAGGTCACCCCTCAGCATCTGACATTCCAGGCTAAATAGCGCCAGCCTATTCAGCCACTCCCTGCACCTTTAGGAAATAAACGATCAGCATTTAAAGAAAATAAATCCTACATGGTGGCATATCCTGATTTCAAAATTGTAATAGTCACCTCATGTACAAAATTTATTTGTGTTCTTAGCATTGGAGCAAATTGTCACGATGAGTTCTGATCAGAATGCAAACATGCAGTGGTGCAAAATTAAATAAATGTTATCCAATGCAGCAATGCAGGAGGTGATGAAATGCAAACAGCAAGTTCAACAGCATTTGGAAAATCAAACGTCAGGCTTATGTTTTTGTGCAGATTGCTTCCTCAGAATTTCCTGTAAACTCAAAGCTAGTTTTTCTCTTCACATCTAGTCATGCAAGTTAAGCAATTTTCACTCAGCACTAAAACTGCCACAGGGCATCAAAGCCGAAATCATATGGTCAAAACTCTAGCCGTAAGTAAATCTGCAGTCTACAGATCAATCATTTGTAAAATATGGAAAAAGACTAAATAAAATTGACATCCTGTAAAAAGGAATTTGACTAATTTCCCCTCCCTTTTAATAGCAATGGTAAATGCAAGGTTAATCTGACATCAGTGTTGTACTCGGGAGAGGATTAAATTGAATTCCTTCCTGGTGGAGTTGAACTTTTGAGAGGTTCTGGAGCAGGAATAACCTCTGTTAGTTTTCCTTCAATCCTGCAGTTCCAATAGCGGTGGCACAGTGGTTAGCACTGCTGCCTAGCAGTGCCAGAGACCCGGGTTCAGTTCTCGCCTGACCCGCCTCAGGCAACTCTGTGTGGAGTTTGCACATTCTCCCCATGTCTGCATGGGTTTCCTTCGGGTGCTCCGGTTTCCTCCCACAGTCCAAAGATGTGCAGGTTAGGTGAATTGGCCATGCTAAATTGCCCATAGTGATAGATGAAGGGGTAAATCTAGGGGAATGGGTCTGGATGGGTTACGCTTCGGTGGGTTGGTGTGGACTTGTTGGGCTGAAGGGCCTGTTTCCACACTGTAAGTAATCTAATCTAATCTAATTTTGCACGTCACCAAGCATTTAAGCGTTTGACCTACTCTGAGGTTCAGTGGCTGCAGTTATGTAAGACTGGGAGGACAAGTTACAAATTTGTAACATTTCTTGCACAATGCTGCAAACAGTAATGCTAGAAATTTGTGCTGTTCTGTTCACCTCCAGGGAATGGCAAATGGAGCGGGCTTTTCAGACTGCTTCATGGTTATTTCAACCGGATGTGGTATTCGTTCTTGGTGACCTGTTTGACGAGGGGAAGTGGAGCTCACCAGAGGTACTGTGTTCTGATTTGTATGTCCCTCCACCTTTGATAAAATGCCTGAGCTATGCACAAAAAAAATGTCTTTCTCAAACCGTGGTGCCCTGAAAGCAGTACAGGTCGGTATTTGTTTCTGCAGAAATTTATGCTGAGAACAACAACCTATTTACAATGTGGAGGAGCTGGTGTTGGACTGGGGTGGACAAAGTTAAAAATCACACAACACCAGGTTATAGTCCATCAGGTTCCAAAAAACCTATTGGACTATAAGCTGGTGTTGTGTGATTTTTAATCTATTGACAGTATGTTCCCCCACTTCACTCACACACTGTTAGCAGAATATGTACCTTTTATGGCTTTGGGAGAATCTTGCGCACTACGCTTTGCTGATACTCAGTTTATTAAAACAGTATGAACATCCTGTTAACAAATCATTAAATAAAAACTGAAAGAACTGTTGGATGCTGCAAATCAGACCCAAAACAAGACAGAGATTGCTGAAAAGCTCAGCAGAGCTGAAAAACGTGGCGCTGGATAAAGCACAGTAGGTCAGGCAGCATCCGAGGAGCAGGAGACTCAATGTTTTCGGACCTAAGCCCTTCATTAGGAATGGCATCAGGAAAGGAATCAAAGTTAACGATTCCGGTCAAGTGACCCTTCATCAGAACTGAGTTTGAGTTCCGAGGAAGGGTCACTAGACTCGAAATGTTAACTCTGATTTCTCTCCACATGTGCTGCCAGACTGGCTGAGCTTTTCCAGCAAGCTCTATTTTTATAATAAATCATTGTGTGGTCTCTTTTAGAGTCATACAGCACAGAAACAGACCTTTCAGTCCAACTCGTCCGTGCCGACCAGATATCCTAAATTAATCCAGTCCCATTTGCAAGCATTTAGCCCATATTTCTAAACCCTTCCTATTCATCTACCCGTTCAGATGCCTTTTAAATGTTGTAATTGTACTAGCCTCCATCACTTCCTCTGGTGGAACACAGCAGGTCAGGCAGCATCCGAGGAGCAGGAGAATCGATGTTTTGGACAAAAGCCCTATCCTTGTACCAGTCTAAACATAGAGAATGATATAAACAGAAACCAAAATTGCTGCAAAGATTCAGCAGGTGTGGCAACATCTGTGGAGAGAAAGCAGAGTTAACATTTCAGATCCAGTGACCTTCTTCAGAACTAATTGTAGCTAGGAAAAGGTTGGGCTATATGCTGAAGATGAGGTGGGAGAAGGAAGTGACAGGTGGAGTTAAAGCCCAAAGAGAGAAAACAGCACTGGGCAGATTGGGGTGGAAAAGTGTGGAGCTGGAAAATCACATCCAGTCAGGCAGCATCTGAGGAGCAGGAGAATCGACATTTCGGGCAAAAGCTCTTCATCGGGCATCCTATAATCCTAGTTGATTAAAACCTTACTGCGAAGCCTCTTCCAACGATACCTCAACTCTAATCCCCGGCATCTGCAGTCCTCACGTTCTCTTAGACCGAGGAATAGGTAAAGGTCAGTCTGGGAGAATTAATAGCGGCTAATGGGGACAATTAGTGACTGACAATGGGTTGTTTGTAGTAGCAGCCCATATGATGACAAGGCCTGGTGCATGGGCGTTGGGGTAAGGACATGCGAGATGCTGCTCAGGCCCTAAAAGTATTGACAAAAACAGAAATTGTTGAAAAAGCTCAGGAGTTCTGGCAGTATCTGCTGAGATTTTCCAGTAATTTCTGTTTTTGTTTCTGATTTACACCATCTGCAGGTCTTTTGGTTTTTACCTAAAACTATTGAACTCAATTATATTGAGTCCAGGAGGCTGCAGGGTCCCCAAACGGAGTACTTTCTCCCATGATTTGTTCCTCTACATCCTTTCCACTAGTTGATGATCAGTAGGCTACACCTAACAATCTAATTGCACCTTCCTTTGCTCCTTAGCTCTGTCCTCGTTAATTCTGTGTTTGAACTATCTGAGACATATTCTTTCCCCAGCACTGCAATGCTCTCCTTAACCAATATAGACACCCCTCCTCCTTCCCTTCCTTTTCTATATACCTTGTCCCCAGAAATATGTAATACCAAGTCTAGCCCTTCATTGAGTGAGGTCTCTATCACTACCACATTATAATTCCACATGACAGTCTGTGTCTGTTACACCCCAACCTTGCAAGAACTTTAACAAACACTGCATTGAACAAACAGGCAAAAAACTAGCCACCAGGATACATGAATATCAACTAGACACAAAAAGACATGACCCTCTCTCACTGGTATCCTTACATACAGATGAGGAAGGACACTACTTTGACTGGGACAGCACATGCATCCTAGGACAAGCCAAACAGAGACATGCACGACAATTCCTAGAAGTATAGCATTCCAACCGAACTCTATCAACAAACACATTGACTTGGCCATTCACTACCTCTTGAGAAAAAGAACAGGAAATGACATCACCACTGGTAATCATGTCACCACAGGAAATGATATCACTAAACCAAGGAAACCTAAATACATAAATAGAAAGTGGGCTACACCACCAATGCTTCATCTGAAGGCTCACTGAAGGTGTTACCTAGTATGGTGACGCAACATCTGAAAACGAATCTTCCAGCTCAGTGAACAAACCTACATCCAGAACCCCAACCTTATTTACTGTGTGCATTCAACTGGCTGCACTGTAGTAACCCTGATTTAGAATTCACTACTTTCTCCCATACTCTGACTATTCTCTCTGCTAGTGCTACCTATCTTTCCAAGTATTTTTTGAACCTCTTGTCCAATATTTTCTCTTGGTTCCTACACCCCTGTCAAATTAGTTTAAAATCTATCCAATGGCAGTAGCTTTCAGAAAGCCCTACAAGGAACTCAGTCCCAGGCCTGTTCAGATACAACTGGTCCCCCAGCTTCTCCAAATGCTATAGGTTAGTCCCAGGAATCTAAAACCCTCCCTTCTACTGTATCTTTTGAGCTACGCATTCATTTGCCTTATGTTTTTATAGTTACTTGCACGTGATTGGGAGTAATCCAGAGATTGTTGCATTTGAGGTACCTGCTTCCAAGTTTCTACCTAACTCCCTAAATTCGGATTGCAGCGCCCACTTCCTGACTAAGCTATTGGCAGCGACATGGACCATGACCACTGGCTGTATACCCCTGCTATCTCTTGCCAGTCTCCTGCAGCAACTTTGTCACATCCTTAATCTTGACATCAGAAATAAAACATGCCAATGTGGAGCTGTGACTGTGGTTACAGAAATGCCTATCTTTTCCCCTCACTAATGAATTCCCGATCAGTATCGCTCTTCCTCCTCTCCTGGTCGGCTGAATTGCTCATGGTGCCTGAAAGATGGCTCTGAATGCATTCCCTTGAGGAATCAGCACCTCCTCAGCT
This sequence comes from Chiloscyllium plagiosum, assembly GCF_004010195.1. Lineage (NCBI taxonomy): Eukaryota > Metazoa > Chordata > Chondrichthyes > Orectolobiformes > Hemiscylliidae > Chiloscyllium > Chiloscyllium plagiosum. The sequence goes on from NC_057713.1 coordinate 13,214,841, forward strand.
TTTAAAAACGAAAGCCGATTTGTGAGTGGAATCCCTGGGGATTCCAGCACAACCAGATTGTTTCTTGCGGCCTGCCCTTCAGCTGCAAAGTGACTACCTCTCCGAAAATGTAACCCACATAGCTCTTGGCCTTGTGGACATGCTACAGTGTGCCCTGCCACCATTTGAGCTCCAAAAACTCAGAGCTCGGGTTTCTGCACATGTGATCACCTAGAGGATCCTGGTAGGGTCCATGACTTGCCACATATCAGAGGCACATCCTTCAGGCTAGATATTCCACTTGACCAAGCTGTGCTGCCACGTCTTAACTCTCACTCTCTCAGCGGAGCAGTTAAGGGCTGTTTGGCAGTGGCTGCTTGAAGGCTCGGTGACGTTTGTTTAACGGTTTAAATTTGAAAGTTTTTAAAAAAAAAAGCGCGGAGCGGACCTGGAAGCTGGTGTGGCGCTAGCTTACCTGGATAGGTTTCTTTCCCTATAAAAGGGCGCAGGAGAGGAACCCGAGGCACTATAGAGGTAGTGCCTCCCACCTGCCCTCCTCCTCTAACCTAATAATAAGACCCGTTGTGGTAAGTAGGTAAGTGCTGCATTTTGCTTGTTCTATTCGTTAGACCTAGTTTTTTTTTTAAAAGGTTACATTTAGAGGGATGGCAGTGAAGGCAGTGCAATGTTCGTCTTGCAACATGTTTGAGGTGAGGGATGCCATGGTCATCCCTGCTGATTACACTTGCAGGAAGTGCACCCATCTCCAGCTCCTCCAAGACCGTGTTAGGGAACTGGAGCTGGAGTTGGATGAACTTAGGATCATTCGGGAGGCAGAGGGGGTCATAGATCGGAGCTTTAGGGAAGTAGTTGGGGGGATGACTTACCAGGGGTAAGTAACGGGGCACAGGTCTCTGGCACGGAGCCTGTCCCCGTTACAAAGAAGGGAAGGGTGAAGAAGAACAGAG
>NC_057713.1:13219593-13251361 GCF_004010195.1 Chiloscyllium plagiosum
AAGGGCCTGTCCTGCGCTGTATTTTTCTATGTTCTATGTTCTAACTTTACTTGCCTTACATTAATCTTATTCTGCTTTAGATTACTTATGTTGGGATACAACAGCAGAGACTTGTGTGAGACCAAGTTTGTGGAGAAAGTAATGACGGAGACCGGTCAGTGGAGCAGTGGGCCACTGGCTTAATGTCACTGCAGCATAGGGCTGTTGATTTGACAGGCAGTGCATTCATATGAAACAAGGCTCCAAGTCTTAAGTTGCTGATGTTCGCATCTCAGTTACATTTCCACGAGGGCGAGCTCTGCAGAGACTGGGTAGTTCGCAGCGGGAGTCCTGCCACAGTGTTCAGAAGCATCAGGAGCCACATTCCATGTAAATGAAGCAAAAGAGTTTGAGATGAATTCGGCTTCAGCACTGTCTCAGAATCCTGCTTTGATTCACTCTCCCGATGCTTCACTGGATGGCTTAGGGAACCAGTTGCTGAATAGAATGACATAAAAGAAGAAGCTGCAGCAAGTTACTGAACAGATCAGACATCATCCTCAGATTGAGAACCAGAGTTCACTTTCAGACTGACTGTGCCCAGTTGCTGCCTGCCCTCCTGCGTATTTTTAGCACCTTCCAGCATTCATAATTCTTTACCTCTTAAGTAAGAATGCTGTGGATAAATCTTTGAAATAATACAGTACCATTATGTCTTGTAGTTTTGAAATAAATATATTCTTTAAGAAATATTCAGCTGCTTAAATCCTTGTTGCCAGAATTTGTAGTAAGCATATCTTTGGCAAGTCTAAACTCAATTGCATGAAATTGTTTGGAAATAGTTTTCACTTTGTCTTGTAATTCACTGCAAAGAAATCTCTGAAATTATCCAAGGTCAGTATTCTTCACCACCTCCCCCCTACCTCCCACCATCCTGGAAAAATACTGGCAAATGCGAGAGTGCAGATGTTCTGAGGAATGGTTCAACTCCTTTGAGGACGTCCTGATGGGAATTAAGGCCAAAAATGTCTCGGCAAATAGACAAGGCTGCAGGAAAAGGGAAATGGATTTAATTTTGGCAGTGTTCTTAGGGTTGTGGGTTCAAGTCCTAATTCAGGATTTGAGTGCAAAGATCAAGACTGATTTTCTGGTGCGGTATTGCGAAATGCTGCACTTTGGATGTGGTTGGCTATTCAGAGAAAATATTAAATTGAGGCCTCTCTTGTTCTCTCAAGTGGTGATAAAAGATCCCATGACACTGTTTTGAAGAAGAATGGGGAAATTATAACTGGTGTTCTGGCCAATATTGGTTCCTCAATTGACATCATAAAAACAGATTTTATGGCCTTTTGTGACATGGGAGCTTGCTTACCTACCACATTTCCAACATTACAATGCTGTCTATGCTTTGTTGTTTGTAAGGTATTTTGAGATATCCTGATTTATGAAAGGTGCTATATAAAGGCCAGTCCTCCTTTCTTTTCGGGCAATGATTGTCTTGTGAGTTATAGAAATTGTCAGGGGTATTTTTGTTGTTTAGGGGAAGGATTGTGTAGTCTGTTTCCTTTGAATAGATGGATATTCAAAGACTTAATGAGAACCAGCTAAACTATAATTCACTAATGCTGTGAATCTTTAATAGGACTTCAGAGATGATGTGAAGCGTTTTCAGATGATGTTCAGGCACTCGTCCAGCACAGAGTTGTTTGTGGTAGTTGGGAATCATGATATTGGCTTCCATCATGAGTAAGTACCCCTTCATATGATGATTCCAGCTTTGCCTGATTAAGGTGGGGCCGTCACAATCAATCATTCTGCCTGTTGATCGACTGTGTAGCAATTTGGAAATACTTCATCCAGTTATGCTAAATTTCTTAAGTTAGGTCCAAGTGGTAAATGCCTCAAACCAATCTCAAATATTGTTGATCTGAATCTAACCCCATCAGAAGATTCAGACTACCCACCACATTCTGTCTTTCATGTCTTTCAGAAATACCTCACCCTCTGACGATGACTATCTCTTTAAGGACTTTCTCCTTAAGGAGAAACTTTATTACCTTTAAATTTCTTTAAAAGCTCTATTTTGAGAGGTTTTTAAAAGTTATTTAAGAAAAATACAGTGGAATTCCTGGAGGGAATCATCCAGGGGCCGGTTGCAAGAGTGTGAGGAAGTAGAGCAGTGTATTATCTCGTGAATTCCCAAACTTTTAAACTTGTCAAATAAAACTCCAACCTCAGAGGGTGAGGGAACACTGTGACAATTGGAGGTAATTTGCTGTACGTCTTGCAAATAATACACAGGCTCTCGGCTTTGGGGTGATCCAATGTGAATGACATTAATTGAGATTAAACCTTAAAAGTAACTTTATTCAGAAAGTAAAGATTTGTTTGTGATAGACATGATTGTGTCAGTTAGCAATGAGAGAACAGGAAGAGGTCATTCAGCTCCTTGAGCTTGTTTTGGTTTTAACATTTTCAGGTGACCCTCATTCTCAATAGCATTTTGAGTGAGAGAGTTCACTCAAAAACTCCATTCTTTGTATTGAAAGTTTCACTTTCTTGTTCTGGAATTGTCTCTAGAATCAGGTTATCTTTCAATAATTTGGATCTGATCCAGCAAATGAGGGATTAAATTATAATTTATTTAATTGTAGTCAGTGAAAGGTGCTGTTGTTAGGAATCAGGGTAGATAGATATAAACTATCGTATTCTTTAATTATTTTAAGACACCTCAATGTGAACGTCCTTGGTCCTCCAGCGACAGAAATGTTTGTACAACCTATCCTCACAATTTAACCCTTTAGACCCAGGTATCGCTTTGATGAATCTGAACTGCACACCTTCCGTGCCTCTACGTCCTCCCTGAGAGCTGGTGCCCGGGATTGAACACAGTTCTCAGTCAGGCTAACATTTGAATGTTAAAACTGCAGTGTTCCTTTTTATTTACGTGTGGGACCTGGGTATCGCTGGCTGGGCCAGCATTTACTGCCCTTCCCAATTTGACCTTAAGAAAATGGTGGCGAGCTGCCTCTTGAACCGCTGCGATCCATATGCTGTAGCTAGACCCACAATGCTGATCATGATCTTGATTTGGAGATGCTGGTGTTGGACTGGGGTATACAAAGCTAAAAATCACACAACACCAGGTTATAGTCCAACAGGTTTAATTGGAAGCATTAGCTTTCGGAGCGACGCTCCTTCATCAGGTGGTCGTGGAGGGCTCAATCCTAACACACAGAATTTATAGCAAAAATTTACAGTGCGATGTAACTGAAATTATACATTGAAAAATTGATTGTCTGTTAAGCCTTTCATCTGTAACTGAAATTATACATTGAAAAATTGATTGTCTGTTAAGCCTTTCATCTGTTAGACTACCATGATAGTTTCACTTCTTTCATGTGTAAATCACAAAACCTTTTTTTTAAAAAGTTGCATTCTCAGGTTAGCTGTTAACAATGGTGATAGCTAGACAATATGTTGAAGCTGTTCGCCCCCTGTGTTCTCTGTCTATGCCATGATGTTTAAATTGATTCTAATCTAAAAAGTGAGATAACAGAGTTTTACATGAATTTATGCAGTTTTTGAGCAAAGTACAAGCATAGACAGAGAACACAGGGGGCTAACACCTTCAACATATTGTCTAGCTATCACCATTGTTAACAGCTAACCTGAGAATGCAACTTATTAAAAAAAGGTTTTGTGATTTACACATAAAAGTGAAACTATCATGGTATTCAAACAGCTGAAAGGCTTAACAGACAATCAATTTTTCAATGTATAATTTAAGTTACATAACACTGTAAATTTTTGCTATAAATTCTGTGTGTTAGGATTGAGCCCTGCACTATCATCTGATGAACGAGCGTCGCTCTGAAAGCTAGTGTGCTTCCAATTAAACCTGTTGGACTATAACCTGGTGTTGTGTGAGTTTTAACTTTGATCATGATCTTGACCCAGTGATAGCGAAAGAACAGCAACATATTTCCGAGTCAGGATGGTGAGTGGCTTGGATGGGAATAGCATATATCTATTGTCCTTCTGGATGGAAGTCGTGAGTTTGCAAAGTGCTGTCCAAGGATCTTTGGTGAATTTCTGCAGTTCTGCAGCTAGTACACATTGCTGCATCTGAGTGTTGGTAGTGACAAGAGCAGATGTGGGCTGCCTTATCCTGGATGATGTCACGCTGCATCTGAGTGTTATTGGAGCTCCACCCATCCAGGCAAGTGGAGGGTATTCCATCACACCCCTGACTTGTGCCTTGTAAATGATGGAATTCTGCGGGAATTCAAGATGTGGGTTATTCACTGCAGTATTCCTTGTCCCTGACCTGCTCTTGGAATAACTATTTATGTAGCTGGTCCAGTTCAGTTTCTGGTCAGTGGTAACCCCTGGATGTTAATAGTGGGGATTTATTAATAGCAACTCCATTGAATTTTTTTTTAGACGAGATTAGATTCCCTACAGTGTGGAAACAGGCCCTTCAGCCCAACAAGTCCACACCGACCCTCCGAAGAACAACCCACCCAGAACCATTCCCCTATATTCACCTCTGCACCTAACACTATGGGCAATTCACCTGACCTGCACATCTTTGGACTGCAAGCAAGTGGCGATGGTTAGATTGTCTCCAATAAGAGATGATTATTGCCTAGCATTTCTGTGGCCAGAATATAATTTGCCACTTTCGCCACAAGTCTGGATATTGTCTGGATCATGCTGTGTTTGGATCTGGACTGCTTCAGTCTCTGAAGAATCACAAATGGTGGTGAACAATGAATGACAAAGCCAGGAATTGCAGTTTTTGTGAACAACCTCCTGACAGAATCCACCTCCGTTAAGATCGAGGTGCAGACTCTAAACAGGAAGTGTAATTTACGATACTCAACTGAAACCTGAACAGGAAGAATGTAATATGAGAATGAGATTAAAAGTAACAAAGACAAAGTTTATTACAGGATTTAAATAAGTATTTTAAAATCATTTTAAAAAAGTGAAAAGTGAGAGTTTTATAATGCCAGAGACGTTGTTTGGAATAGTTAACACTTATCGTGCCAGTGAAAGGTCAATGGCAGGTGAAGAGCCAAAGAGTACCTTTCTCTCGAGTGTTTGATAGCTAAGTGTATGCGAGGTACCAGTGTTAAGAAGCTTGGAGAGGCCAACTTATAGCAGCAGTGCCCTGATTTCCACATCTGATTATGTATTGGTGATGGGATGTTGCTATCTCTAAGAATGGTCAGTGTTTGGTAATCTCAGCATTTATTTTCCCAACTGAAAAATCTGGGCTATTGTTCCAAAAGATACACACAAAACATTCACTCTGTTTGGAACTTGGGCCATTCTCATTCTCTGAATTCATGCAAAAACTAAAGCTTCCCGCCATTGTAACTAAACCTAAATCATGGCACCAAATTATAGCGGGCTCTTGAGATTGACAACCCATCCAAAGGCGAGGACTGGCACTGAAATATAAACTCAGGTACTGCAGAAAATTTAAAATCCTGTGGTATCTGTACATTGAGATATTTGAAAATTTCAACTGGATTTTAAAAAAAACTTCATGGGATGAGGGCGTTGCTGACTAGGCTGTTTATTGCCCACTCCTAATAGTCCAGAGGGCAGTTAAGAGTCGACCACATTGCTCTGGGTCTGGGACAAAAATAGACGTGGCTGGAAAAACTCAGCGGGTCTGGCAGCATCTGTGGAGAGAAATCAGAGTTAGTGTTTCAGGTCTCGTGAGCTGTCGTCAGAATGCAGGGTTCTGAGGAAGGGTCACGCGACCCGAAACGTTAGCTCTGATTTCTCTCCACAGATGCTACCAGACCCACTGAGTTTTTCCAGCCACTTCTATTTTTGTCTCTAATTTACAGCATCCACATCTTCAAATTTCACTATCTGCCGTGGTGAAATTCAGACCAAGATCATTAGCACATTATCCTGGTTCTCTGGAGTATTACGAAACAAATTAATGGACATGATCATGCAGTGGAGAAGGTTAAGACGGGCAATTCCAAAATGATTCAATGGAGTTATTTGTTTGTTTGTACTGTTTGAGGTCTTGGTGTTTTTATTTGTAATACTCACCAGTGCATTAACCTGAATCCAATCTGTTAGTATTGATAACACAGTTTAATGGAGGGATGGAATTCCACTCTCTGCAGAGCACAAATAAACACAATTTGATCCCCTGGCTCCCCACCCATCCCTAACAAACCAGGTGGGATATGTAGAGAAAAAGACCCGTGCAATCTTGGCCAGATCAAATAGTTTCTTATACATATTTCACCATAATAACCATGTTCTCAGGTTGTATTCATTGATCTGTGAAATGGTATTATGTTGTGGAATGACATAATTAAATTGAAGCCAAGCTGTAAGAATGTGCCTCAACCTGTCAGGGTAGATGATATAAAAGCAGCCTATCTCTAACCCCATCTTGGACTGAGGGAGGTGTAGTGTAAATGTTAGTGAACCAGTTTGACTGAACTCAAGTTTCTGACCTGGAATTGCGTTTTAACCACTCCTGAGTTGTTTTTGTAGTTTTTATCTTAAGCTTTTCTCTGCTGGTTGGTGAGGAGACACAATCTATCAGTGTCATAATAATTCCTCTTTTAGGTTACCTGTAACTCTTTGCAGCTTTAATGGATAAATTCAAAACTAATAATCACTTCCTCCATCTCTGGTGCCACCTGCAATGTACCTTTCCTTTGGCTTTCTATAATATGACCCCCAGAAATAAATAAAATACACCATTTCAAGCCAATGTGTAAGTTCTTTACAAGTTCAACTCCCAACCTGTTTTAAGCCAATTCAGTTCACCTCTCACGTGGCTTCATCCATTGGTCATAAGGAGGCTGTTGGACTCACTGAGTACATGCTGGAATTGGCAGACTAGCTGGAGTTGGGATTCCCTGGGTCTGTGAGGAAAGGGGACGCAACTGCATTTAAAATTGCCGGACATTCCTTTGGAATCTTTGAAAGCGGCTAAAATGTAATTGTAAATGAAGCAGCTCGAATTAGAGGCAAAAGGAAAGGAAAGAATAGCCTTGGCAGAACAAAAAGAAAGAGAAAAGAAAATGTAACAGTTTCAATTATGATTAAAAGCAGAGGAAAACGAGAAGGAGGGGGATGCCCTTAGCAGGAGAAAGAGGGAGAAGAAAAACAGAAAGAGAGAGAGAGTTTGAACTTCAGAAGTAAGGTGAAGGTGGAAGGTAGGCTTAATGAGGAGGATAGTGATGATGAGCAAACCTGTCATAGTGAAAGACCTGGCGGGGATCTATCTAAATCTGTCCAACATTGCCTAACTTTGACGAGAGAGATGTAGAAGCTTTTTTTTAAATTTCATTTGAGAAAGTGGCTAAACAAATGAAGTGGCCAGTGGCCATGTGGGTTTTGTTAATCCATACAAAGTTGGTAGATAGGGCTAGTTTTTGCATCACTATCAGAGGAGGAATCTGGGGTGCATGAGGAGGTGAAGAAAGCCAACTTAAGTGCAAATAAGTTAGTACCAGAAGCCTACAGACAAAGTTTCAGGAATCTAAGGAGGGACTCTACATTGAGCTTGAAATGATCCGGTAAAGTAATTTTGGTGGGTGGATAACGGACATTGAAAATAGATCAAACATACGCTGTTCTTAAAGAGATGGCTATTTTGAGGGGGTTCAAAAATTCACTTCCTAAGGTAGTGAGAACTCATGTGGAAGAGCAGAGAGTTAAAACCCACTGAGTTTTTCCAGCCACTTCTATTTTTGTCTCTAATTTACAGCATCCACATCTTCAAATTTCACTATCTGCCGTGGTGAAATTCAGACCAAGATCATTAGCACATTATCCTGGTTCTCTGGAGTATTACGAAACAAATTAATGGACATGATCAGGCAGTGGAGAAGGTTAAGACGGGCAATTCCAAAATGATTCAATGGAGTTATTTGTTTGTTTGTACTGTTTGAGGTCTTGGTGTTTTTATTTGTAATACTCACCAGTGCATTAACCTGAATCCAATCTGTTAGTATTGATAACACAGTTTAATGGAGGGATGGAATTCCACTCTCTGCAGAGCACAAATAAACACAATTTGATCCCCTGGCTCCCCACCCATCCCTAACAAACCAGGTGGGATATGTAGAGAAAAAGACCCGTGCAATCTTGGCCAGATCAAATAGTTTCTTATACATATTTCACCATAATAACCATGTTCTCAGGTTGTATTCATTGATCTGTGAAATGGTATTATGTTGTGGAATGACATAATTAAATTGAAGCCAAGCTGTAAGAATGTGCCTCAACCTGTCAGGGTAGATGATATAAAAGCAGCCTATCTCTAACCCCATCTTGGACTGAGGGAGGTGTAGTGTAAATGTTAGTGAACCAGTTTGACTGAACTCAAGTTTCTGACCTGGAATTGCGTTTTAACCACTCCTGAGTTGTTTTTGTAGTTTTTATCTTAAGCTTTTCTCTGCTGGTTGGTGAGGAGACACAATCTATCAGTGTCATAATAATTCCTCTTTTAGGTTACCTATAACTCATTGCAGCTTTAATGGATAAATTCGTAACTAATAATCTCTTCCTCCATCTCTGGTGCCACCTGCAATGTACCTTTCCTTTGGCTTTCTATAATATGACCCCCAGAAATAAATAAAATACACCATTTCAAGCCAATATGTAAGTTCTTTACAAGTTCAACTCTCCACCAGTTTTTAAGCCAATTCAGTTTACCTCTCACGTGGCTCCTTCTATTAGTCATAAGGAGGCCATTGGGCTCACTGAGTCCACCTTGGTGCCCAGTAGAGCAGTGTGGTCAGTCTTAACCTTGTGGCCCGTTGGTTCTATTTCTGTCAAAAGTATATCGTTTCCTTTCTAAATTATTCTGGCAACAGTCACTTTCTAATGACATTTAACTGCATCAGCATCTGTTTGCTCTTCCGCAGTTAACACAGCGATGCAGATTCAGTTATTCCATTTTAATATAGCAGCCAGGTCAGCCTTGACACTGCTGCCAGCTGGATTATCTAACACACATACAGGCACCTCCTGTCCTCCTTTCAACCCCGAGCACTAACAACCTTCAGTGTGAAATCCTAAAAAATGGTACAAAGCCCTTCGATTTGTCTCTAATAAATTGAAACTGTGTTGGAATTGGAAAGTCTTATAAGAACTTGGAATTTTTTATTATGTGTAGTCTTCGACACAATCTAAGTCTCCTGAAATGTGGCTCCCCTGCCTATTGTAATGTACTGCAGCCTGAGTTTGGCTGCTTTCCATCAAGTCCTCCAGTAACCATTCGATCCAAGGTTCGTTCCCCCTACTGAGGCATTCTGGAGCAGGGTGGAACTTTACATTCTCCAAAAAATATTATTCATTTTGAGTTTTTGAATTGTCTTCTCCTTCTTTGAAATGGTGTATTTTATTTATTTCAGGGGGTCATATTATAGCCCCAGGTTATGCACTGAGAATAAGTGCAGTGTTCTGAACTTGGAGAGGTGTATTAGCTCTACGACCAAACTGTCACTTTAAAAGGTTATTTTGCCCTGGGTTTTGTTTTGAAGGAAGGTTATAAAGGCAGAGGGGCTGAACTGGCTACTGAAGATGGTGTAAGTAAACAATGTTTGAGGCCTTTCTGTTTTTTTAAAACAGTCACTTTCTATAGGAGGGGAATGGCCAGCTCTTATAGACCAGGCTTTCTAGTTTATTAAGCTGTAGCAGTCAGAAACTGTTTGGGGTCTCAGAAGAGCTGGAAGCTTCAGTGAATGATTCCTAACATCTACTTCCTCTGAAATCTTTCCTGATATAGTTTCCTCCTGGATGCTAGAGTCTGTATCTGAATATGCCTTTTTGCCAAGGGCTATGTTTAAGTGATGTTACTGTATTGGAACAGTTAATTAGTAGTAGGTATAGTATCTGTTTTTTAGGTTCGATTCGATTCCCTACAGTGTGGAAACAGGCCCTTTGGCCCAATAAGTCCACACCGACCCAGCAAAGAGCAACCTAGACCCATTCTCCTAACTAATGCACCTAACACTACGGGCAATTTAGCATGGCCAGTTCTTCTACCTGCACATATTTGGACTGTGGGAGGAAACCGGAGCACCCGGAGGAGACCCACGTAGACAAGGGAGAATGTGCAAACTCCACACAGGCGGTTGCCCAAGGCAGGAATTGAACCTGTGAGGCAGCAGTGCTAACCACTGAGCCACCGTGCCGCCCATATTATTTGATTAAGTTTTCCAATAGTTCAGTTATTCTAAATTCCTCTTTCTTTTGTTTATATTTTAACTATAGTGTTTAAATAAATTGTGTTTTGCTTACCATCGAGTAGTTTGACCAGTGGCATCTGGAACACACATTTGACATCCCCCTTTAAAATTAGAAAATGTAGAGTCTGAGATACCCTGTTAACATTTTGAGGGGGTCTGGTCTGGTCTGGTCCATAACAAACTGGGGGCTCTTCTTGGATTGGAATCTATAATTCAAGTTGGGTTTAGGATTGTGGGCCTCAAAGGCAGCAAGTGGTAGGCGTTAGTGCCTTTAGTTTTGGGTGTTGGATTCGTTTGATTTAAACAAGGTGTGACTTGAGTAGTAATGACTCTTTTGGACACTAGGTGTTTCCTGTGGGTGCAAGATGTGACTTCCGGATTTTTACAAAATGTGAGCAAGGTGAAGCTGTTGGAATTAGCAGACCAGCTGGAGTTGGGATTCCCTGGGTCTGTGAGGAAAGGGGAGGCAACTGCATTTAAAATTGCTGGAAATTCCTTTGGAATCTTTGGAAGCGGCTAAAATGTAATTGTAAATGAAGCAGCTCGAATTAGAGGCAAAAGGAAAGGAAAGAATAGCCCTGGCAGAACAAAAAGAAAGAGAAAAGGAAATGAAACAGTTTCAATTATGATTAAAAGCAGAAGAAAACGAGAAGGAGAGGGATGCCCTTAGCAGGAGAAAGAGGGAGAAGAAAAACAGGAAGAGAGAAAGAGTTTGAACTTCAGAAATAGAGTTAAGGTAGAAGGTAGGCTTAGTGAGGAGGATAGTGATGATGAGCAAAACCGTCATAGTGAAAGACCTGGCGTGGATCTATCTAAATCTGTCCAACATTGCCTAACTTCGACGAGAGAGATGTAGAAGCTTTTTTTAAATTTCATTTGAAAAAGTGGCTAAACAAATGAAGTGGCCAGTGGCCATGTGGGTTTTGTTAATCCATACAAAGTTGGTAGATAGGGCTTGTTTTTGCAGCACTATCAGAGGAGGAATCTGGGGTGTATGAGGAGGTGAAGAAAGCCAACTTAAGTGCAAATAAGTTAGTACCAGAAGCCTACAGACAAAGTTTCAGGAATCTAAGGAGGGACTCTACATTGAGCTTGAAATGATCCGGTAAAGTAATTTTGGTGGGTGGATAACGGACATTGAAAATAGATCAAACATACGCTGTTCTTAAAGAGATGGCTATTTTGAGGGGGTTCAAAAATTCACTTCCTAAGGTAGTGAGAACTCATGTGGAAGAGCAGAGAGTTAAAACAGCAAGATTAGCACCTGAAATGGCCAATCATTATGAGTTGGTCCATAAATTAAAGTTTGACTTCCAGCAACAATTTCCAGCAACAATGAGGGATAGAAATTGGGGAAAAGAAAACTCAGGTGGTGAGGGAAAAGTCAATCTCCTTGAAGATAGTAAAGAAGCTTTCCCCAGGGTAAAAAGGAAACCCATGATGGGGAAGGAGAAGTAAAAAAGCTCTGTTTATTTTCACTGCAATAAAGTAGGCCACATGAAGTCGACAGTGTTGGTGGTTTAGAAAAAGATGGATGCAGGAAAACAGGATAAGCCAGTGAATTTTGTTGACATGGTAAAGGAAAGTGCAGTAGAAACTAAAAAGCTGCACCAGAATGTACAATCTGCTCAGGTGTTGGTTGAGAACAAAGTACCAGATCGTCTTGAACCTTTATTTGGATGGTAAGGTTTGCTCAGCAGGAGAAGCAGGTAAAGAAATTATAATTTTAAGGGATGCGGGAGCATGTCAGTCTTTGATGTTGAGAATTGGGCTAGCTTCTTAACACACTGAGGGAGTCCGGTCTGCTCCATAACAGCTATTGCAATGTTTTTGCTTTACGGTTTTGCAAACTTCTGCTCAGATGTATAGGTCTGTTGTTCTCTTTGTAATAAAGTGTATGAGCCAAGTCCTTTGAAACTTTTGTGCTTGTCAGTTATAACTCTGCACTCCCATTGGAGATGTGCTTCTAAATTCTTTGTGCTTTTTATTCAGAAGGGACAAAACAAATGTCATATTTATACTGAATAATCATGACTGGTTGCTAGCACAAATTTAAACCCATGGTCTTTGGGTTTTTACTAATTCAGGAATGACTTAGGATGAGAGACACATTTGTCTCTTTCTCCTGGAGTGTCAGAGACTGTGGAGTGACCTTATAGAGGTTTATACAATCATGAGGGGCATGGATAGAGGAAACAGACAAGGTCTTTTATCTAGAGTGGGGGAGTCCAAAATGAGAGGGCACAAGTTTAAGGTGAGAGGGGAAAGATTTTAAAAGTGACTTGAGGGGTAACATTTTCATGCAGAAGGTGGTACATGTATGGAATGAGCTGCCAGAAGACATGGTGGAGGCTGGTACAATTACAACATTTAAAAGGCATCTGGATGGGTATATGAATAGGGAGGGTTTAGAGGGCTGTGGGCCAAATTCTGTCAAATGGAACGAGATAAAAATTGAGATGTTTAGTCGGCGCGGATGAGTTGGACTGAAGAATCTTTTTTCTGTGCTGTTTGACTCTATACTATTAACTGATTAGAGGTTCGATTTTGTTTCTTAGCTGCTGATGGCTATTTTCCTCAGCTGGACAGCCCAGCAGCTATCTAGGGGTCACAGAATTGGGAGATGGGTCATTTAGGTCTAAGATGAGGATGTATTTCTTCATTGAGAGGGTGCTGAATCTTTGGAATTCTACACCCAGAGGGCTGGTTATTCAGTCATTGAGAACCTTTAACACTGAGGTTGCTGGAGTTTTGCACAGAAAGGGAATCTGGGAATATGAGGACAGGGTGGTAATAGGGAGCTGAGGTAAAAGATTTGCCATGTCCATATTGAACATTACCGCAGGCTAAAGGCCTGTATGGTCTATTCCTGCTTCTGTTTTTTATGTCATAGAGTCTCAGTCATAGTGATGTACAGCACAGAAACAGACACTTTGGTCCAACCCGTCCATGCCGACCAGATAGCCCAACCCAATTTAGTCCCACCTGTCAGCACCCGGCCCATATCCCTCCAAACCCTTCCTATTCATATACCCATCCAGATGCCTTTTAAATGTTGCAATTGTACCAGCCTCCACTTCACAACATCTTTCCAATAGGAAGGAGACCAGAATTGCATGCAATATTCCAACAGTGGCCTCACTAATGTCCTGTACAGCTGCACATGACCTCCCAACTCCTGTACCCAATATTCTGACCAATAAAGGGACACATGACCTCCCAACTCCTGTACCCAATATTCTGACCAATAAAGGGAAGCATACCAAATGCCTTCTTCACTATCCTATCTACCTGCGACTCCACTTTAAAGCAGCTATGAACCTGCACTTCAAGGTCTCTTTGTTCAGCAACACTCAGCAACCATTAAGCGTAAAAGTTGTGCCAAGATTTGCTTTCCAAAATGCAGCACCTCACATTTATCTAGATTAAACTCCATCTGCCACTTCTCAGCCCATTGGCCATCTTATCAAGATCCTGTTGTAATCTAAGGTGACCTTCTCCGTTGTCCACTACACCTCCAATTTTTGTGTCATCTGCAAACTTACTAACTATACCTCTTATGCTCACACTATACCTCTTATGCTCACATCCAAATCATTTATATAAACGATAAAAAGTAGAGAACCCAGCACTGATCCTTGTGGCACTCCACTGGTCACAGGCCTTCAATCTGAAAAATAACCCTCCACCACCACAGTCTGCCTTCTACCTTTGAGCCAATTCTGCATCCAAATGGCGAGTTCTCCCTGTATTCCATAAGATCTAACCTTGCTAATCAGTCTCCCATGGGGAACCTTGTCGAACGCCTTACTGAAGTCCATATAGATCACATCCAAGTGGTTAGGTTCCTGCTTTTTTTCGACCTCCAGAAGTCATTGACCCATGCACACATGTGCATGTACATAAACACACGTGAACACAAATACATGCACACTAATGTGCTCACATGCATGCATGTGCATGCACCCACACCCTCACGCAGGCACCCATGTGTACAATCTCATACGCACAGAGTCACACACCATTACTTAATGTGGGAGTGCTGGATGAGTTGTCCTCATTCTCAATGATTGAACTTTGAATTATAACACGGTGCATTAGAGCTGCCATTTGGCTCGTTAGAACTGAGGCCCTTCTTTGAACAAGCTATCCAGTTAGTCTGAATCCTTCGCTTGTCCACCATCGTGCAGCAACAATTCAGATCGTCATGATTGGCGAAGGACAACAGCTAAAATTTGAAGGCTTCTGGAAATCAAAAGTAAACTTCAAACCTTTAATCAGTGAGAAACAAAATAAATTGATGTAAGGAATTTCGACATTTGTGGAAAGGGTTTATTCTTTTCCTGGTATTAGGCCTAAAACAAGTTGGATGACAGCCTGGTGGGTGATGGGCTGTCTGGTGGCCTGGTATTTAAGAAGCTGGCTTGAAGGTAGATGACAGAGGGTGTTGGTGGAGGGTTGGTTTTCAGACTGGAGGACTGTGACCAGTGGTGTGCCACAAGGATCGGTGCTGAGTCCACTGCTTTTCATCATTTATCTATATGAGTTGTATCAGACCTGGGCATTTTATGGCCCGCGGACCATATCCAGCCCTTTGGTCATTCCTGTCCGTCCCGCACGAGGTCAATCTTAAATTAGAACATAAATGAAAAAGTATTTACACCATGCACGCAATACAACTATGTTGCTTTTGTTTTGAAAAGGATGCTTTTTTTATTTACGTATGGACGCATCTGCGCGGCATGTGTGAACAGCTAAAAGTGAGGCTTGGTGGCTAGCCCTCAAAATGTCAGCTCACACCAAGACAAGTTATATCATATCCAACAAAAGTGCCAGAAGCAGTGAACCGTTTTCTGAGAGAGAGTTTATTAAGGAGTGCTTGTTGGACTCTGCAGAACTAATATGCTTGGAGAAAAAGGAGGCTTTTGAGAATGTGCCCCTCTCCTGACGCACTGTAACGAGAAGGATTGGGGACATCATGAGAAATATGGAGCTTCAGCTGCAGCACAGAGCGATCAACTTTGACTTTTTTTCCTTGGCTTTGGATGAGAGCTGTGACATACGTGACACAGCCCAGCTACTCATCTTCGTACGTGGGATAACTATGGTCTTTAAAATCACGGAGAAGCGGGCAGCCATGCAGTCAATGAAAGTAACAACAGCTGGTAATGATTTGTTCACAGAGTAAATGCATGTTTGGACACGTTGGGCTAAAATGGGACAAGCTGGCGGGTGTGACAACGGATGGTTGTCCAAATCTAACGGGAAGAAATGTTGGACTCTTAAAGGGAATGCAGGATAAAGTGACAGAAATTGACCCTGAACAGAAATTGGTAATTTTGCATTGCATCAAGAAATGTTGTGTAAGTCAGTGTTAAAAATTAACCATGTGGTTGATGTTGTAACTAATATAGTTAACTTCATCAGGGCAAGAGCTTTGAATCACAGGTAGTTTGTTGCGCTTTTGGAGGAAAATGAGACTGAACATCGTGACATAGGCTACCACACAGCTGTCAGGTGGCTCAGCCTGGGCAACATGCTGAAAAGTGTATGGGACCTGAGAGAAGTGATTCAAGATTTCTGTGTGAAGAAAGGGAATGGCACTCCACAGCTTTCAGATGCAGACTGATGCAGATGCAGATGTTGATGTGACTGCACTTATGAATGAACTAAATGTAAAACTGCAGTGCAAGGGCATTTTTGTGCATGAAATGTACAACTTGGTGAAGGTTTTAAGAGAAAGTTGCAGCTTCTCTCAAGCCAAATGGAGGACAACATTCTCACCCACTTGCCAACACTGAAGGAAGGTGCACCTTCAGCTGATCACCTCCATAGGTACTCATCTATGTTAGAAGCACTGCATGGTGAATCTTCAAGGCGATTCCAAGACTTCAAGATGGTTGAGAATGAAATGCACATGATTTTTTCCCCATTTACATGCAAAGTGGAGAATGCACCTAGTGATGTTCAGCTTGAACTCATTGAGCTGCAGTCTGACACACTTCTGGCAGAGTACTTTAGGTCAGTCTCACTGCTTGATTTTTACTCTTCCCTCAAAGAAGAGAACTTTCCACACGTGAGGAGGCATGCTCAGAAGATTCTAGTCCTCTTTGGATCTACCTATATATGCGAACAGACATTCTCAGTGATGAAGTTCAACAAATCCAAATACCGATCCTCTATCACTGACGATCACCTCTCAGCTGTCCTTTGCATATTCACCTCAGACATTCAACCAGATTTCAGTGCACTTGTTCAAGCCCAAAACAGACTGGAGTTTTCTCACTAAAAAAGTAAAATGAACTGAAAAACATCAAAAGCACTTATTGCTTTTTGTATAGAGTTGTTTGTTGTTTGTAATACTGAACAATAATGAAACACTTTTCATTATTGGTTTGTGAGATTAACATGTTAAAAATAAAATGAAATACTGAAATTATTGTTTTTACTGTTTATTTCTTCTATATTTGACCTCCTCCACAATTTCATATCTTTATTATAACAGAATATCCTTATTCTTTTGATTATAAGTTTGAGTGCAAAACTATATAATTTAGTACTTTTTACAATGGGAGAAAATTAATTCTGAACAGAATTATGTTCAACTTATTGTTGGTTTGGCCCTCCAACACAACTCAGGTTTCTCATGTGGCCCCTTGGAAGAGTTAATTGCCCATCCCTGAGTTGGATGTTAATGTAGGAGGTATGGTTAGTATGCTTTCAGATGACACCAAAATTGGAGGTGTAGTGGACAGCAAAGAAGGTTACTTCAGAATCTAACGGGGCCTTGATCAGATGATCCAATGGGCTGAGGAGTGGCAGATAGAGTTTAACTTAGATAAATGTGAGGAGCTGCATTTTTGAAAGGCAAATCATGGCAGGACTCATACACTTAATGGTAAGGTCTTGGGGAGTGTTGCTGAACAAAGAGACCTTGGAGTGCAGGTTCATAGTTCCTTGAAAGTCAAGTCTCAGGTAGATAGGATCGTAAAGAAGGCATTTGATATGCTTGCCTTTATTAGTCAGTGCAATGAGTATAAGAGTTGGGAACTCATTTTGTGGCTGTACTGGATGTTGGTTAGACCACCTTTTGAATACTGTGTGCAGTTCTAGTCTCCTTCCTATCGGAAGGATGTTTTGGGAACTTGAAAGTGTTCAGAAAAGATTTACAAGGATGTTGCCAGGGTTGAAGGATTTGAGCTATAGGGCAAGGCTGAATAGGCTGGGGCTGTTTTCCCTGGAGCATCGGAGGCTGAGGGGTGACCTTATAGAGGTTTACAAAATCATGAGGTGCATGGATAGGATAAATAGACAAAGTCTTTTCCTGGAGTGGGGGGGTTCCAAAACTATAAGTTTAAGGTGAGAGAGGAATGATTTAAAAGAGACCTAAAGAGCAATGTTTTCACACAGATGTTGGTGTGTAAATGGAATGAGCTGGCAGAGGAAGTGGTACAATTACAACATCTGGATAGGTATATGAATAAGAAGCGTTTAGAGGGATATGGGCCAAATGCTGGCAATTGGGAATAGATTAGGTTAGGATATCTGGTCGGCATGGACGAGTTGGACTGAATAGTCTGTTTCCCTGCTGTACATTGCTGTGACTGTACGCTTGGACAATTAATACTGGTTATGAGATGGTCAAGGCATCAGTCTGAAGGATTTCTTTCTTGCCTGATGTCCTTGTGACAGTAAGGACCTATCTGTATTAGTTTTGTACTGAGCTGAAGTGATAAATATTCTCTTTTCACACTGTTTTGTTAATTTTTATTGTGAATATATTTTAGCTTGCAAAACTAAGTAAAACTGAGTCATTTAATTTTTTTAACTTGCTTTTAATAGAATGGACTGGTATAAACTGCAGAGATTTGAGGGGGTGTTTAACTTCACTTCTGCAAAAGTGGTGACGAGGAAAGGAATAAAGTAAGTGAATGCTGTTTTTACTCACTCTAAGGGGAACCTCACACACACGTTTCCTGTCTCTTGTTGAACTGAATGATTTAAATAGAAGTCGATACTCCATTAGGATACTGGGGAGTGAGGTAAAAACTGTGAGGGGAGATGTTCCCAATTTGACTTGCTATGATTTGGAACATGGTTGCTTGGAAGCAGTAACACTGGTGTGAGCCTGTGGCTGATGGGTAATTTTCCCACTCTAAATAGTCTTCATCAGTGGAATGGGAAGTCCCACTCACTGATTGAGGTCTGACAAAATACTTGCACCAAGTGGGTTTGGGTTTCCCACACGCATTGACCCCATCCCTGGGTTCTGAGGAGACTGCTACTTAATACAATGAATGTCATGATCCTGTGAATGTGTGGTATAGGAAATAGGTTCCTACCTTGAGACCATAGAATGGAGGTGGACTTTGTTTAATTCAGGAACGATGCAAGACCTGGAATTGTGTAGCTTCTACCAGCTACAAGAGAGCCACATTGTTTAATTCTAAAGTGTCAGCTCACAAAAGCACAGTGTTCCCTGGTGTATTCTCCATGACAATAAGGTGACCCATTAGTGTTGCTAATGAGCAGAGGCATTTGGTCAGTCCTGTTGGTTAGAAGTTACGACAGAGTGAATATGAAAACTGACAACCCTGTAGCAGAAAGATGAGGAGCAGGCAACGCAACCCCTTCACCTATAAGATCATGACTGACCTGTTTACTCCACATTCTTGCTTATCTCCAATAACCTATAAGCCACTTATTTATCAAGGATTTATTGATCTCTGCCTTAAAAATATTTAAAGGCTTTGCTTCTACCATCTTTTTGAGCTAAGGAGTTCCAAAGAGACTCTGAAAGAAAAGCTCTCCTTACCTCTGCCTTCACTTGGTGAGTGCTGATTTTTCAACAATATCTCCTCAATCTGGATCCACCCACAAGGGTAAACGTGCTCCCTGTCAGAACTCCACAGGAGTTTATATGTTTCGATCAAAACACCTATTGGTGTTGTAAACTTTAGTGGATATCTGCCTAGCCTGTGCAACCTTTCCTCATGAGGCAACTGGCCCATTCCACGTATTAGTCTGGCAAAATTTAGAACTGCTTCCGACAAATTGACAACCTTCCTTAAATAAGGAGATCAGTGTTGTACACAGCACTCTAGATTTGGTCTCACTAATGCTTTGTGGAATGGAAGCATATTGTCCCTACTTTGGTGCTCCATGCCACCTACAGTAAATGATAACATTGTATTAGCTTTGCTGATTACTGCTGTCCTTCCATGCACTAGAACACTCAGATCCCTCTGCGGCTTAGAGCTCTGCAGTCTCTCACCATTTAGATATTGAGCTACTGTTTTATGCTTCTTGCCAAAGTGAACAATTTCACAAATTGCTACGTTATATTTCATTTCCTTATGACCTCATCGCAACTTGACTTCCCACCTATCTTTAAATCATCAGCTGGTTTAGCCACCATGCAGGTAAATAGACTGTAAAAAGTTGAGGCCCAAGCATTGGTCCCTGTGGCCCACCGCTCGTTACCAGCCACTGCCTCATTGTTTCTCAGATAGATTTCCTTTCAGGGTTGGTTGTAGTCAAACACTGCACCCAGTCAGGGAAATATTCCAAACGATGGCTTACTCTTGCAATTTGCAAATGATTGGATTCTGAACTTCAAGCTGTGCTGGAAAGTATTTCTAATAGTTCATTCAGAGATCTGCTGATGGAGCTTACAATACAGTCTAGGAGCAGGTTGCATTATGGTGCCACTGTTCCCACTTCTCTCTCTTATGCTTTATATATTCCAAATGAGCTCACAGATCTCCTTTACTTCCAGGTTCATAGGGATTCCTTAACATTTTATAACTATGGTGCATTCTGACTAATCCCCACAACCTTATTGTCAGGATTGGCTTTGTATGGACAGGCTTGAAAATGGCTTTTGCAGCACCCTTGCTATCATCAGACATCTTTTAATGAAAATAAACCCTAGCCACCTTACAGTGACAGTTCTCGGGATAGATTAAGATGTTGGGGGATGAGAGACTGTCAGGAATGCAGCACAATCTTCATTCACCTTGTAGCCCCCTGTACTGTCCCCATCTGATGGGTAGCATTATCATCCACTCTTGGGTAAAGGAATCATGACAAAAATACCTTCACTTCTTTACGCTGGCTCCTCGAAATAGCATCACTTTCCATTGCCCTTCCCCTCTCCTTAAAGAACAGAAACTACCAATCTCAGTCTTCATCAGTTAACAGCTTCAGTAGCCATAGAGGGAGTTGTAAATTTCCATTGCTTTTTTGAGTGAACTAATTGTTGTCTTGGGTGGGATACCATTGACCAGAAACTGAACTGGACTAGCCATAGTGAGTACATGAGCAGGTCAGATACTGGGAATTCTATAGCAAGTAGTTCACTTCCCGAATCCCCAAAGCCTGACCACTATCTGTAGGTACAATTCAAGAGTGTGATGGGAAACTCCCACCTGCCTGGATGGGTACAGCTCTAACAACACACAAGAACTTTGACACAGTCCAGGACAAACAGCACGTTTCAACATCCACTCCTTCCACTACTGATGTTCCATAACAGTAGTGTGTACCATTTACAAGATGCCCTAAAGAAAGTCACCTTTGACGGCACCTTCTAAATCCATGACCTTTACCACTAAAAGGACAAGGGCAACAGATCCATGGACACAATGCCACCTGCAAGTTCCCCTCCGAGCTGAACACTGTCCTGATTTGGAAATGTGGAGAAGGTTTTTGTGAAAAATGTAAGTGTTGCTTCTACAAGAAGCTTATGATAAAAGATTTGTAAAAAATATAAGGCTAGCTTATGATAAAGGATTTGTGAAAACCATAAAGCTCAGTATGGGTGGAGAAGTATTGCTTTCGCAAGCACGTACAGAAACCACAATCAACGGTCATAATGAGGCAAGAAACAAACAAGAGTAAGGGGCGATAGGTTTAGAGTAGTGGGAGAAGTGAACAAAGGCAGAGAGTTAATAATACTTGTGATAGGTTTGACGCTTTGTATGCTAAGCCAATAAAGTAAAAGGAGAAGAACCGAGAGACTCAAAGAAATTGTATAAAAATGTGCTACTTTAATTCTGGGGTGTGCCTACTTGTTTGACACCCATTCTTATAAGAATGCTTCAATAAATACCTGCTTCGGAATTTAACTCAGACTGAAATTATTGAAGAGTGAGTGGCGTTTCTCACAGAAATATATCGCGGTTCCTTCATTGCGGCTGGGAAATCCTGTAACTTTGTCCCTCATGCCGTAGTGGGCGAACCTTGCTCAATAGAGATTGCAGTGATTCTAAAAGAGGATTCAACCTTTCCTGGGCAATTCCTTTTGTCATCTCCTTACAATCTTTTCACAATTTGATGTCCTGCCTATCTTTAAGTCATCAACAAGTTTAGCTACCATATAAATACTGGTGTAGCATCCCTCACATCCTGTGACCAAATACATCTTAAAACATTATTTAAGAACAAACTGATCTTGCAGAATGAGAAATGAAGAAATGAACTATCTGCTCGGTAAAATATCTGTTTCATTAATTTCAGAAATATGGTTTAATGAAGATATTTTGCAAGGAAACCATACCAGTAATGTCCAGCAAATGAAAACAGTTTTTAGATTAGATTAGATTACTTTACTTTACAGTGTGGAAACAGGCCCTTCGGCCCAACAAGTCCACACCGACCCGCCGAAGCGCAAACCACCCATACCCCTACATTTATCCCTAACCTAACACTACGGGCAATTTAGCATGGCCAATTCACCTGACCTGCACATCTTTGGTCTGTGGGAGGAAACCGGAGCACCAGGAGGAAACCCATGCAGACACTGGGAGAATGTGCAAACTCCACACAATCAGTCGCCTGAGGCGGGAATTGAACCCTGGTCTCTGGCGCTGTGAGGCAGCAGTGCTAACCACTGTGCCACCGTGACGCCCATTGTACTACTGTACTAAGATCTTCCAGATGAAACCATATAGATGTCTGAATCCTTTCATTGACAGAAAGAGCCCTTCTTTTGACTAAATGGGCCATTACTGGGATTCTTTCACTAAGGATTTTGATGGAGCCCTGTCTCCATACTGTAAATAAAGGCAGGACACCACAAAAGAGAACCTCTTCTGAAATAACTCCCGTCACCAAGTCATCCTTTACTTACACTGATCCAGCTCCCTCAGAGTCAGCTCTCAGAGTGAACAGAATCTCTGATGCTTCTGTTTATATCTGTCAGCCAGCTCTCCCTGATTGGACCGGATTCCCAATCAAGGAGCTTATATTCTATGAGATTGACCTGGTTGACCTTGTTATAGTTCTTACAACATAAAGTAAACCCCTCTCCTAATTTAAACTAGCCACATGGAAAATGTTCACCTCGTGTTGTAATCTGTTAAAATTTAAGATGCAAAGAACTACCACTATTTAAAGCAAAAATTAACAATTTTGTTCTTTAAGTCCAACAGCGAATATTAAAGCCAACAACTATTTACACCTCTTTTCATTTAAACCTATCTTTTAACTCTCACTCTACAATACTGGTCCAAAAAAAGTCCCAATTAAGATTTACAAAAAAAAATCACGTTTCAAAAACCAGTCAGCTTTGTCGATTGACCTTTGTAGATTTTCCTCTGTAGACTTTCTCTTGGTCAGTTTTGATGTTCTGCTGCACAAACTTCTTATAGACAGGTCCCTTTCAGAGAACTCTTCAATTAGCAGTCTATTTGTTGGTGTCTTTGGCAGTTCTTTCTTCTAAATGTTCAAAATGTCTGATAATTATACCCCAAAACATTAGATCATTTCATTGGTTTTAATATTCTCAAAATGCTAAATTCAAACTTGATTGGATTTTGGTATCTTGTGGCATAATTTAAAGTGATTGGTCAGATTTGAATTTGTTTTTGTTCCATGGCAACTCATCTGCAGCTATTTGTTTCGACCAAGTGTTACATCGATACTTTGTTCAGGACTCTCCGTGCTTTGTCAGTTCTTGCCTTGCTTTTCAACTCTCTTAAAGGTACAGTACATCTCTGCACCTTCATAACACAGTCACAATACCTTTCAAACCCTGTGTGACAATCCTTACGCCCCGATATTTCCTGAGCTCGAAGCAGAATAAATGCAGGGGAAGGGGAAAAGAGGTGGGTTATGGACAAATGAATGAACCGAATGGTTTTCTGTGCTCTGATGATATTCCAAATGGATGCACAGAGATAAACTGTTGTATAAGAATATTCAAAATTTGAATTTTATGAAGTGCTAGGATAACATTTTAGGCAGTTTTAGTCAGTTTCAGTGGGCCTGAACTGGTAAGAGGATGCACAGTCGTTTCTGCTATAATGCAGTAGATCTGTTCTCGTGCAATCTTGTGTTAAAGGAAAACCGCGTAATAGCATCACCATTTAAATTAACGTGGGGTTGGAATCACATTATAACCAAGACACGCTTTGAAAGTTCCTGTTTTAGAAACAGTGTCCCCAATTTGTTAATTATGTTATACGAAATTCGCATGAACGAAATGTGCGTTATAGCAGACTGACCTGTGTTATAAAGACAGCTGATGGAGCAATGGCAGCATCAAGTAGAGGTGAAATGCAAAATGCAGTGAGACTGCTGTGATTGAGGTGGATTTGTTTTGGGATAGAATAAAGCTGGGCTCAGAGTGAACAGTGTTCTGATAGACTTCTGAATGTCTGAGGAAAACTGTCCAATGAAACGGAGTACTGACGAGTTATTCTGCTGTTTGTGTCTTTGCAGCTTTGTTCTGGTGAATAGCATTGCTTTGCAAGGAGACGGGTGTTCCATCTGCTCGAAAGTAGAGAATGATCTTCAACAACTCTCCTTGGCGTTAAACTGCTCCCGACAGGCAAGTTAAACACCTTTAGCAAAATAACCAGGATGTTGGGTGATGCTAATTGCAACTACTCTTCAAGTTTCCCCAAACCTATTGCACTGTGAGTTGTTTCAATCTGAAAAAACACTGCCTGAGAAAACAGATTGATCAGTAACTTCCAGGAAGGAACTGGCAGGCGGAGGTGTTAATTGGAGGGGATGTAATTACTTTCATAGATCTGGAGGGGAGGGTGGGAACCTGAGGAAGGAGAAACACCGATACAAATGAAAGACAAGAAAGTAAGAAGCAAAAATGGAAGGCAGAAAAAAAATGTGGGAGTAAAACAAGTTAAATCCAAAGGTTTTGTGTCATAATGCGGATATCACAATAAGATCAATGAATTAGCAGCACAAGTAGATATACACAGTTCCAATATAGTTACGATTATGGAGATCTGGCTGCAAGGTGATCAAGACTGGGAACTGAACGTCCAGATGTATTCATTATTTAGGAAGGACAGACAAAAGGGAAAGAAGGCGACATGGCATTGTTTGTAAAGGAGAATTCATTGCAGGACTGAGGAAGGATATTGGCTCAGAAAATAGTGATGTATGAATCTGTATGGATAAGAAACACCAAAGGGCAGTAAATATTGTTTGGGTGTTGTCTACATGCCCCCAAACAGTAGTGGAGATGTAAGAGAAGGCAATAAACAAGAAATTAGAGATGCATGCGTCAAGGGAACTACTGTAATCATGGGTGACTTTAATTTACACATAGATTGGATCAGCAATGATATGTGCTGTGAGTATGCGCTGTTTTTTGTTTCAAACAATACATTGAGGAACCAATTAGAGAATAGGCTATTTTAGATTGTCCTGTTGTCTGTATAGTGACCTGTAGGCCTACAGTGCAATGAGAACGCATTAATGAATAATCTTGTGTAGAGTCTCTTGGGGAAGAGCGACTATAATAGAAATGACTTGAATGAGGGAACATTTCTAAGCTTGCAGCTGGCACAAAACTAGGTAGAGTTGTGAGGAGGATGCAGGAGGCTCCAAAGCAATTTAGACATGTTGACTGTGTGTGGGTGCACATATGGTAAATTCAGTGTCACATGGCTAAATGTCAAATTATACTCTTCAGTATCAAAAATAAAAAGGAAGGGTATTATTTCAGTGGTGATAAATTGGGAAGTGTGGATGTACAGACGGGTCTGAATGTCCTTGTAAACCAGTCAATTAAAGTAAACAGGCAGGTACAGCAAGCAATTTGGAAGGTAGATGGTGTACTGGCCATCATTGTAAAAGGATTTGAGTTCAGAAGTGGGGATGCCTAACTGCAGATCTACTTGGCTTTGGTGAGACCACGTCAGAAGTACTGAGTACAGTTTTGGTCTTCCACCCCAAGAGAAGATGTACTTGCCATTGACGGAGTTCAGCAGAGGTTCACTCGGCTGAGATCAGAGATGGCAGGACTGTCCTATGGGGAGAGAATGTGTCTGTATTCACTCGAGTTTAGAAGGACAAAAGGGGATGTGATTGAAACGTATTCAATTCTAACAGGACTGGACAGATTAGATCTGGGGAGTGATATCTTCCCTGGTTGGGGAGTCTAGGCCAGGGCAGTGGAGGCTGAGGCTCTGAATATATTTGAGGATTTTTTGTTTTGTTGAACTTGGATGTTATGAGTAATCCCAAGGCCTTCTCTTTCGTAGCCTGTTTTTATTGTTTAAAAGTTTCAAAGGATCGGGGAAGAAAGTGGGAATATGACATTGAGGTAGAGGCTCAGCCATAATCAGATTGAATGGCAGAGCAAGCTCAAAGGGCCGAATGGCCTCTGCCCACTCCGAGGAGTCAGTGAGGTCTGCAGATGCTGGAGATCAGAGTTGAGAGTGTGTTGCTGGAAAAGCACAGCAGGTCAGGTAGCATTCGAGGAGCAGGAAAATCGGCTTTTCTGGCTGGTTCATTCAGGCCATTCATTCCCGATGAAGGGCTCCGGCCCGAATTGTTGATTCTCCTGCTCCTCGGATGCTGCCTGATCTGCTGCACTTTTCCGGCAACACGCTCTCAACTATGCCCACTCCTAGTTTGGAAGAAAGGCTGAATGGCCTCTTGTGCTGTATAATCCTACCATTGTCACAAACTGTAATTCCTGATCAATACACCATTTACTTTCAATTCTAGCCTGATAAGCATTAAATGTTTAATCTCAGTGTTGTTGGTGGTGATGTAATTGATTTATTCATTGATTTTTGCAATGTTTAAAAGAGGATATTTAGTTTAAGTAAAACCTCCGATAACTTCCTGTCCGGTGTAAGTGATTTTGTGGTGTTTTATCTTCTCTGAAACTCTCGATCACTTCTGATACATTACACCTTGTCACCTTTTCCTTTGTGGCCTGATGTCACTACCTTTTCCTTTGTGGCCTGATGTCACTATCTTCTGTTTCCATATTATAAGTAAAATACGGTGAGATTTAGAAGAAAATACAATGCTGAGCAACGTCACGATCATTAAGAGATGAACGAGGTGTGGTTGCCAGAGGGATTGATGGAATGGTGTAAAGACAAAATGAATGCTTTGCGTGTTTTGTACGTCAGCCTCTTGGTGGTATTGTGTTTGAGCATGAGGTCAAAGAGCAAATGCTGTTCAGTGACACCTCGCTCGACAGTGTTCCTTGACTTGGATTGGCTGTGTATCACGCTAATAGCACAGAGAAACAAACTCACTCTAAATGAGCATCTGCTTCGGACTGGCTGGATGTTTGTCAGGAACTGTATATATTTTCTCCAGTGTTGACCTGTAGGGCTCCTGAATTAGGCTGAACCCAGGAGTTGAGAGTGTGGTGCTGGAAAAGCACAGCAGATCAGGCAGCATCCGAACAGCAGGAGCATCAATGCTTCAGGCATAAGTCATCAGGAATGGGCTCTCCTGATGAAGGGCTTATGCCCAAAACGTCAATTCTCCTGCTCCTCGGATGCTGTGCTTTTCCAGCATCACACTCTTGACTCTGATCTCCAGCATCTGCAGTCCTCATTTTCTCCTAGTTTATTTGAACCCACGAGTTCGTAATGTGTGTCTTGTTTACACTGAGTTGATCATCAGTTTGCGGAACCACCTGGACTCAGTGCATTAACTGCAAAATTCCAACTCCCCTCTGCCACAGAACTGCCATGTCCTTTCTGTTAATAATCCCCTATAATACCCCTAGCCCTAAATTTCATTTGGCCGTATTTTGCAAATATCTGTTATGTTTTTTGTAGCTTGCCTCCTACTAATGTATTACCTTCTCCTCTTTGGAACACTACTCTTTATTTCATGTTCTCATTTATTGTTGAAAATCCTTTCTGTCTACTGCCCTGTCCAAACTCTCCTGAGTGTTTCTCAGTGAGATTGTTGAGGTCAAATATGTCAGTTCTAGAACATCACTTCCAGAGCTCCTCAGTGTAATGTCCTCACCCCAACCATCTTAGGCTGCTTTATGACCATCCTGCCATTATAAGGTTGGGAGGGGGCATATTCACCAATGATTGCTTAGTGTTGAATACAGTTTACTGCTCCTCAGATACTGAAGCAGTTCATGTCCAAATGCAGCAAGACCTAGGCAATATTCTGTACAGGGCTGACAACTGACAAGCAACATTCAAGATACAAAAGTGCCAGGCACTGAGACAATCTATCTCTGCATGACCCCGACTGGGAATGCCATAGCTGAATGCCCCTATTATCAGCAAACCAAGGGGCTTGGCCAGCTGTATGAATATTGTGACTGTATACAGGAGCAGGTCAGAGGCTAGGAATACAGCAAGTAACTCCCCAAAGCCTGCCCACCATCTACAAGGCACAAGTCAGGAGTGTGATGGAATACTCCCCACCTGCCTGGAGGGATGCAACTCTAACAACATTCAAGAAGCTTGACACCATCCAGGACAAGGCACCTAACATGGTGACACCAAATCCAGCGCTTTCATTTTCACTCCCTTCACCAATAAGTCTCTCTCTACTATCTGCAAGATGTTCTGCAGAAATTTACCAAGGCTCGTCAGACAGCACCTTCCAAACCCACAGCCACCTCCCTCCAGAAGGTTAAGGGCCACCTGTCCATTCCCCTCCAAGCCACTCACCATTCCTTCACTGAGTCAAAACCCTGGAATTGTCTCCTGAAGGCTGATGTGGGGTGTAACCCACACCAAATGGTTTGAAGTGGTTGAAGCATGCAACTCAGCCCCACCACCTCGAGGGGAATTAGGGACGTAGAGTAAATGCTGGCCTAGCCAGCCACACCCACAGCCTGGACATTTGTCCCATTAATTAATTCTGGAAATCTATCCTTTTGTTCTCTCAGTCTTTACTCAGAGAGCTTCCTTGCACTCAGTGATTTCAGTTTCCATCTCTCACTTACTGTCTGTGCTGTCAGTTATTGGTCCTCTTGCCTCTCCCTCCAGGTCAGTTCTCCTGTTTTGACCTTCCTACATCCCCTGTCCTCCGTATTCCTGTGGACCCCGTTATCACTGCTCAACACCGATCACATTTCTCAGTGCTTCCCCTCTCTGCTCTACCCATTCTGCGTTGTCAGAGTTGGCAGGTGTTTTTGTTAGATTGTGCTGGGCTCCTCCCCCAGTTCGAGATCAGTGGTAAGTCCACCCACACACTAACGTAACGCTCGGTGGGGCATTATTTGGTTCAGGGTGAGACACTGGCATTTGGGTGGAGGGTGGAGGCAAGGGCATTGGGTGCAAATGGCATGGGAAGATCCTAGTGTGTATGACCTTCTGGTGGGCACAGACAGAGTGGCAGGAAAATAGGCTGCCCTGCTATCCCTGCTCTTCCAACCAAGTGACCAGGGAGTGAGCTGGTGAACTTCTAACCTGGCTCTGGCCCCCACCCACTATGATATAACTATCCTGGGTCTGGAGACGCCCTCATAATACTGATTTCAAACAGGAATAGGGGATGCTACCTGTGCCACATTTAAACTGGCAGTGAGGTCAGGTGAAGGAGATTGGCACTGGGTCCATAGCATTATTCCCACTTTTCTGTCCCTTGTCCATCTGCTAACCTCTTCCCAGACCTGGGAATGGGGTTGGTGAGGTGATTGGGAGAGAGTTTCAGCTCTCACTATGTGAGCATCGACCTTGTCCAATATCACTGTTGCCAATGAGTTACAAATCACCTTTCCCCATTCACACTGATCTTTGCAGTTTATCACCTGGAGAGAGCAGACAGCAGTGTATCTGGCAAACAGCTGGGTCCGCTATCTGTCTTCAGCTTCTCTGTAAGAAATATCACCCACTCTAACAGCTATCCTGGTCTGCCTACTGTGGGAAAGACATTGTTAATCTTAAAAGGGTGCAGAAAAGATTTGCAAGGTTGTGTTGGTGTAGGAGCTTTTCAGATGCATGGAGAGGCTGAATAGGCTGGGGCTGTTTTCCCTGGAGCATCGGGAGGCTGAGGGGTGACCACAGAGAGGTTTATAAAATCATGAGGGGCAAGGATAGGGTAAATAGCCAAAGTCTTTTCCCTGGGGTTGGGGAATCCAGAACTAGAGGGCATAGGTTTAAAGTAAGAGGGGAAAGATATAAAAGAAATCTAAGGGGCAACATTTTCACACAGAGGGTGGTATGTGTATGGAATGAGCTGCCAAAGGAAGTGGTGGAGGCTGGTATAATTATAGCATTTAAACATCATCTGGATGGGTATATGAATAGGAAGGGTTTACAAGGATATGGGCCAAATGCTGGCAAATGGAACTAGATTAATTTAAGTTATCTGGTCAGCATGGATGAGTTGGACCGAAGAGTCTGTTTCTGTGCTATATAGCTCTATAACTCTGAGAGTTAATCCCCACCTCCCTCTGACTTCCCTCCTCCTCCTTAAACCTATTAACCCTGTCGACTGTATTATCATCTCATATAAAGGGCTCGTTGCCAGGTGTCAAAGGGATTTCTTTGTTCAGCTGCCTGTGCTGCTACCTCACAAATTGCTTGCTCCTTCTACCCATCTCAATCACTTTCTGGGCAATCAGGTTCCCTTCTTTGCACCCCCACATCTGACCACCCTCAGGCGAGTTGCCATTGGAAACCGTTGCATTGCTATCACCGTTCCTGCCTCCTTCAAGAAAAGCCCATTGATGAGGCCTCTGTCCTTGCAAATGGCTTCCCCTCTGCCTCCATGTCCAAGTTCTGTGTTCCTGTCTGTGCTCCTTCCACTGCACAGATCCGTGACCATTCCTTTTCCAAATTCCCTGCTCCAAATGTGAGAAAATATTTGGCAGGTGGTTGGAGATTTTGATCCTCGTTGGGATGGGCTGTATAAGAAATGCGAGTTTGATGTCTATCTGATGGGGCAGAGGATACATTTTCCCATGACTATTGTATTCTTTAATTCTGAAGGTATAAAATTACCTTGAAAAGGTGATGGACAAGATTGATATAACAATCTATTTGTCAACAGCTGGATCCAAGCCATTCCAGTGAGAACTGTAAAGGAAAGGAGATATTCCCACCATCTGCTCCCATCTTACTCCAGGTAGGAATCTGAGTTCATTCATAGTTTTGACTTATTTTTGTTAAAGTGAAGGGTACCAATTAGTATTTGACCGCCTCTAGGATGAGTAGATATACTTGGGCAGTGGATAACCCAAGTTAGATGAGACGTTGGCTGAAAAAAGAAGCCTTGCATAGAAACATGGAGAACAGAAGTAGGAGTATGCCATTCTGCTCTTCAAATCTACCATGTTGTTTAATATGTCTGTGGTTGATCATCCAACTCAGCTCCCTCTTCCTGCTTTCTTCCAATATCCTTTGATCTCTTTAGTCTTAAGAATTATATCTAAACTCCTTCTTGAAAAGATTCAACGTTCAGCCTCGGCCACTTTCTGTGGTAGAGAATTCCTCAGACTCGCCACTTTCTGGATGAAGAAATTTCTCCTCATCTCAGTCGGAAATAGCCTACCCCATATCTTTACACAGTGACTCGTGGTTCTGGACATGGTCATCATGAATATCCTTCCTGCGTTTACCCTGTCTAGTCCTGCTAGAATTGTATAGGTTTCTATTAGATCCCCCTCATTCTTGTCAGTTCCAGTGAATATAATCCTAATAGATCCAGCCTCCCTTCATACGGCAGCCCTACCACCTCAGGAATCAGTCTGGTAAAGCTAGGGTGGGTTAGGGAGTGAAGTGAACAGAGTTGAATGGTTCTGTTCTGGGGAAGGGTCACCAGTCCTGAAAGGTTAACTTTGATTCTCTCCACAGATGCTGCCAGACCTGCTGAGATTTTCCAGCAATTTCTGTTTTCGTTAGGGGCTACGAATGTTAGCAAACTTTGCAAGTGATATAGCCATTTGGATACAGAACTGACTCAAAGGTAGAAGACAGAAGGTGGTGGTGGAGGGTTGTTTTTCAGACTGGAGGCCTGTGATCAGTGGAATGCCACAAGGATCGGTACTGGGTCCTCTACTTTTTGTCATTTACATAAATGATTTGGATGTGAGCATAAGAGGTACAGTTAGTAAGTTTGCAGATGACACCAAAATTGGAGGTGTAGTGGACAGCAAAGAGGGTTACCTCACATTACAACAGGATCTGGACCAGATGGGCCAATAGGCTGAGAAGTGGCAGATGGAGTTTAATTCAGATAAATGCGCGGTGCGGCATTTTGGGAAATCAAATCTTAGCAGGACTTATACAATTAATGGTAAGGTCCTAGGTAGTGTTGCTGAACAAAGAGAC
>NC_057713.1:13251612-13252626 GCF_004010195.1 Chiloscyllium plagiosum
TTTGGATGGGTACATGAATAGGAAGGGTTTGGAGGGATATGGGCCGGGTGCTGGCAGGTGGGACTAGATTGGGTTGGGATATCTGGTTAGCATGGATGGGTTGGACCGAAGGGTCTGTTTCCTTGCTGTACATCTCTATGACTCTATGACTTTATATGATTACAATGTGAATGGGTCAGTTTGCTAACACTACGCTGAAGGAGCTGGAGATTATGATAAAGCTGCTAAGGAACTGGAACCAGATACAGGCAGTTTGTGCCAATGGGCCTGAGCTATGGAACGTGAAATCACAGTAGCTAAGTTGTATGATCTTGTATTTTGGAAACACAGGCTATAGTTTCTGAATAGTGCTGAGCCAGGGAACAATTTAAGTGGGAAGGCAAATACTGCAGATGCTGGAGATCTGAAATACGAATAAATGAAGTGCTAGAGTGGCTCTGTGGTTAGCACTGCTGCCTCACAGTACCAGGATCCCAGGTTCGATTCCAGCCTTGGGCGACTGTCTGTGTGGAGTTTGCACATTCTCCCCGTGTCTGTGTGGGTTTCCTCCGGGTGCTCCGGTTTCCTTCCACAGTCTAAAGATGTGCAGGCCAGCTGAATTGGCCATGTTAAATTGCCCATAGTGATAGGTGTATTAGTCAGAGTGAAATGGGTCAAGGTGGGTTGCTCTTTGGGGGGTCGGTGTGGACTTGTTGGGCTGAAGGGCCTGTTTCCTCACTGTAGGGAATCTAATCTAGAGAAGCTCAGCAGGTCTAGCAGCATCTGTGGAAAGAGAAACAGTGCTAATAGTTCCAGTCTAGAATGACTAGGAAGTGTGCAGGTAGATAGGATAGAGAGGAAGGTGTTTGGTATGCTTTCCTTTATTGGTCAGAGAATTGAGTACAGGAGTTGGGAGGTCATGTTGCGGCTGTAGAGGACATTGGTTAGGCCACTGTTGGAATATTGCGTGCAATTCTGGTCTCCTTCCTATCGGAAAGATGTTGTGAAACTTGAAAGGGTTCAGAAAAGATTTAC
>NC_057713.1:13252685-13302505 GCF_004010195.1 Chiloscyllium plagiosum
GTGGTGGAAGTGGTGGAGGTTGCAACATTTAAAAGGCATTTGGATGGGTATATGAATAGGAAGGGTTTGGAGGGATATGGGCCGGGTGCTGGCAGGTGGGACTAGATTGTGTTGGGATATATGGTCAGCATGGACGGGTTGGACCAAAGGGTCTGTTTCCGTGCTGTACATCTCTATGACTCTATGACTGGAGTTGAAACATTAACTACAGTCCACACAGATGCTGCCAGAGTTGCTGACAATGTATGTGTGTTCTGGGGTTGATGATGCATTTTTAGAATCATGGAATATTCCAACACAGGAACAGGCCATCGGCTCATCACATCTTTGTTGGCATTTTTTATCCAGGCACCATGTATAATAACCCAAATCCTGCCCCTGTTCCCTTTTATTATAGCATTTTCTGTCCTATCCTCTAGAACTGAACTTGAGCAGTTCCACTCTGTAGAAATTAATAAAACAATTGTATTGACGATAAATTAACAGATAATCCATCAATCTGAGGCTGAGGCACTGATTAATTTACACCCTCAATACTTCATTCCCTATAGTCACCAAGGCGTAGGAAACACATCCAGCACGTTTACAGTGTAGAGCAGAGCCACAGGATAGAATTATAAATAAGTACAGGAAAACCTGCCACTTTAGCGGACTTAAAATCAGTAACAAAAAACACAAGAGTGGTATGTGCAACAACCCAGCAGTTAGTTAAATACACGGGCAGAGGCAGTGTGTTGGAGGCAGGTTTGTTCAAGGCATTCACAATAGAACTAGCCTGTTCACTGCAAAGGAAGAATGTGTCGGGTTGTGGAAAGAGCAAGTAGCTCATTTGAAAAGCCGGTGTGGACATGATGAGTGGGCTGAATGGCGTCCTGTGCTGGAATAATTCTGTGAAGTTCAGAGGAGAGAGTTTTTCTTTGCTGATGATACCACACTCGTGTTTCATATCGAGGACACCTTCAGTGGCAGGTGGGCAGACTCTCTCACACCTTTAACCATCAGCCTCAGGGCACCGTGGCACAGTGCAGGGCACTGTTAATGCTGACAGATGGGGTTTTGTGGCAATGTGCCTTTCAAGGTTGTTGATTGCTGCTGACTGTGGAGCCGAGATAATACAAAGCTATCTGTCACTCGATGCTGAAACCAACCCGTACATCACAAGAACTGCAGCCATTAAGTCTAAACAGAACAGGAGAGTGAGAAGCAACAATCACCTGCCCAGGAGCAGCGAACTGTGAGGGTACCAACCCTGTGGGCTCACCACTGTCCTGTGCAGCTGGGAGAGGGTATGGGCTAGGCCAGAGAAAGACCTTCCATGTGGAAAATGTATCCTGGTCACCTCTTGGAAGGACAAGGTCACTAATGCGTCTTGGATTGTGCTGATTCCACTGGCTGTCCCTCCTTGTTGAGCCCAGTGTGTTTACATTGGCTCACTCACCTTGTTGCCAGTGAGCTGGCCACTGGTGGATGGCTTCCTGGGTGTCAGTACCTCCTGTACAAGCGAGGTGTCAAGGTAGCAGACATTGACTCTGACCTCTGGGAGAGAGTTGCCAATGGTTGCATCTGGGGGCAGGGGAAGCCTCTTTGGAGATGAAGCAGAAGCGCAGGGTCCAGAGGACACAGAGACCAATGAATTATACACCTTCTCAGCCGCTGTTCATCCTCCATGGGGAACGCGCTAGTGATTGCTGTGCCAGGCAGTGGTTCACTTGCAGTAGACCACCACGATAAACTGTCACCTCACAGAATGACAGGCTGCCCCCACCACAGCACTGAAGCAGGCCACTCAGCCCATTGAATCTACGATAGTGCTCATGCTCCACACTAGTCTTCTCCCATGTCATCTCAGCCCTTCCACACCTTCATCCCTGGAATTTGTCGAAGTTCCTTTGGAAAGCTGCTAAGGTACTTTAACCGGCAGTTCGTATTCTAACCACTCTGTTAAGTCCGCAGCGTCTCCTATCTTTACCAGTTTGTTCAATAACTCTGGTAGAAACATGGAAGTCGTCATATTAACAGTTTGTATTGCACTCTGCCAGCATTATCCTCTCTATCGTGTCAGCGATGAGGAGTGTACGGGCGAAGACTCTGCATCTCCTGAGGAGAAACAGCTGCTGTTCCGGGAGAAGTATGACACACTGTCTCTTGAAGCTTCCAAAAAGGTACAGAAAGCATCACCTGTCTGTTTGGTAAATGTCACTGTTAAACCAGGGCATCTGGTGTGGCTCATTCCCCTATATAAGGCTCAGTGGGTAGCTCTCTGCCCTCTGAGGTGAAGGTTGTGGGTACACGAGAGACATGAGAAGCAGATGGCCCCGGTGTGGCACTGAGGGAGTGCTCACTGCCAGATTCAGCCGCTTTCGGATGTGACGTTAATCTGTTCTCTTGGGTGGATTTAAAAGATTGCAGGGTGTTATCACAAAGAACAGCGGCAAAGATCTGCTGATCATTTTTCTCTCACCAGAAACAGACTGAGGGTCATTATGGAATTGATATCTCTGGGATCTTGCTATGTAAATTAGCTGCCTTGCATCCTACATTTCAGAAGTCGCTGGACTTTATTGGCTGATAGATGGCCTGAACTTATAGCATTATTTTCTCATTGCCTTTCGTGTGATAATTCAATAAAATCCTGTATCTTCACAACTAACCACCAGAAATGTGTAAGAAAGCCGAACAGAAATACGTGGTTAGGAACCAAACAAAGACTTAATTCTATCCTTTAACTCCTGACTGTGGAACTACCTGGAATTCTGTTTCCCAATATCTCTACGTGATTCAGAAATACAAACTGGTTTGCATTTAACTCTGTTCCAATCTGTTAGGCTCCCCTTCACCTGGAGAATAGAGAAACTAATTCTTTCTTGCCAGGTAATCAAGTCAGAAACCACGCTACTAGTCATACACTGCACATACTTTACCCCATGGAGAAACTTCTCAAACATGCCCAGTAGATTTATTTCATGATAGGCACAAAGTTTGATACTTAACTTAACTGGATGGGGGCAGCTCCAGCAACACTCAAGAAAACTTGACATCTTCGAGGACAAAGCTACCCACTTGATTGGCACCACATCCACAAGCATCCACTCCCTCCACCACTGATGCTCAGTAGCAGCAGTACCATCAACAAGGTATACTTGCTGAAATTCACCAAAGCTCCTTAGACAGCACCTTCCAACTGCATGACCATCATCATTTAGAAGGGCCAGGGCATCAGATACATGGGAAGACCATGACCTTGCAAAGTGCCCAGTCTACTTCAGATAAGTCATCGCACATATCATTCTGACTTGAAAATATATTGTTGTTTCTTCAATGTTGCTGCGTCAAATTCCTGGAATTAACTGCAGCAGAATCTCTTGTTGTGTCCAGTTGCCCTTGGTCATCCTGCTGTCTCTGAGATTCCATCAGGTTTTATTGTCACATATACCCAAGTACAGGAGTATAGTGAAAGGTGTATAGAGTCGCCACTGTCTGGTGCCATCTTACAATGCAATAGTTAGAATTAAAACCAAGAACTGAAATTAAAGAAAGAGGCACAAAATAAGGTCCAACAAGCTCTTAATACAATTTTTGGCTCGGGCCTTGTGCCATATCATATGAAAGTTTTAAGTCACTGGATTGGCCTTTGTCTCTCCATGAAAGATTGATATAGTCCACACTATTGCCACTGTGCATCACCTGTAGAGAGAGTGGGTGGGAGCCAGTCAAGTGGGTCAGCCTTTTTTGGCATTATATAGAACTTGAGTGTTGTTGGAAAGAGACACATTTTGTTTTTGTTTGTTTTTAAATTTATCTTATACCATGGGCAGAAAATGCTGATTTTATGGCTGGTGGCCTAAGATTGAGGCGTTGCCATGGAGAGTTTATCAGTTAATGATGATAGACAGTTAACTGCCCAGCTCTGTTTAGATTTTACACAAGAAAATTGGCTGTGATTGGTGAAGGCATTGCCCTGAAAAATAAGCCAGCGAATGTCTGTTTCCGATTGTATTGGGTTGAAATGGGCACAGAGTGTGTACGTGTTCTTTGTGTCTGTGGAGCTCTTTAATAAATTGGCTTCTGGTACCCCCAAGTGGACCAGACCGCAAACCTAACTGACAATCCTGAATTGGTCATTTTTCATGCACACAGTTATCCAGCAAGTATTGTCCAATCGCAGATTCCCATCCAATATTGAGACTGCATCATGGGTTTTGCAGGTGGTGGGAGGTTGAGGACAGTCAGTATGAGGAGAGAGTGAGGTCTGCAGATGCTGGAGATCAAAGCTGAAAATGTGTTGCTGGAAAAGCGCAGCAGGTCAGGCAGCATCCAGGGAACAGGAGAATCGACGTTTCGGGCATAAGCCCTTCTTCAGGAAGTATAACGCTTGTGATAAACAGCTGAAGGGATATGATGTTCGATATAACCCACCAGTCTTTGGCACTTATAGCCTACACAGCTGGCATCGCACTGGCACTGAAATCCTGTTTGTGGTGAACATCACTCGTGTTGTTACTGCAGCTTCAGCCATTGCTCAAACGTTTCCGATGACTTATCTGAAGTAGACTGGGCACTTTGCAAGACCTGGAGTTTTAGTCTAAGAGCCATTCATGATTTTCTGTGATATTGCACAGTGCCTCCCACATGTTGAGGTGCTGGTGGTGAGTAACCTCCACCTGTTTACTTCCAGCTGCTTTGGTGGTTCTGTCCTCGGCTGATCCTCAGTGGCCACACCCACAGCAGCTGTACGGTGCTACATAATGGACAGCTTCCAGAGATCAGTGTCCCATCCTTTAACTGGAGGAACCGAAACAACCCCAGCTTCCTTCTGGTAACCTGCAAGTTCAGCGTGTTTTATTTTGGTTTCAACAGCTGGTGAATCACTCAGCAGCCCTGGGACAGCATCTGTGGAGAGAGAAGCTGAATTAATGTTTCTGCTCAGTGATTTCCATCAGAGTCGGGAGAAATTAGAGATTGAACAGGGTTTAAGCAAGTGCAGGGAGCTGGAGTGCAGGATGTACTCGGGATGGGGGCATCTGAAACTAGAAGGTATCGGTTTAAGATGAGGGGACAAGATTTAAAAGGGACCTAAAGGGCAACCTTTTCACACAGAGGGTGGTGTGTGTATGGAATGAGCTGCCAGAGGAAGTGGTGGAGGCTGGTACAATTGCAACATTTAAAAGGCATCTGGATGGGTATATGAATAGGAAGGGTTTAGAGGGATATGGGCCAAATGCTGGCAAGTGGGATTAATTTAGGATATCTGGTCGGCATGGATGAGTTGGACCAAAGGGCCTGTTTCTGTGCTGTGTATCTCTGTGACTCTATGTGATTCAGCGACAAGGTATGATTGTCTGGTTCTGAGGAAGGGTCACCGCACCCGAAATGTTAATTCTGATTGCTCTTCACAGGTGCTACCAGATCTGCTGAGCTTTTCCAGCAAATTCTGTTTTTGTTTCTGGTTATATGGTAATGGACTAAGCAAAGAAACAAGAGTCAGATCTAGAGGAGGTGGAATTTTTGATAGCACTTGCTGTGCAGGAAAGTAGTTTTTGTGATGTTAGTGTTAAAGCCAGGAAGACTCTAAAGTACTTAATGGAAAGATGAGATGCTGTTATTCTGTTTGGAGCAGTGTAAGAAGTTGAGGTTAATATCTCTATTGTTTACGTCTAGAGCAGACACTTCCCACACACATGTCGTCAATAACATGGAGATACATGACACACACACACACACACACACACACACACACACACACACACACACACACACACACACACACATGAGGTGTGTTGGATCTCCATTATAATCTCCAGCTCAGAGCCAACGTCATTTGTGGCACAAAAGCAGGCTATCCATCCCATCATGTCTGTGCTGGCTGAGCAGGAGCTGTCCAGCCTGATCCAATTTTTCAGCTCTTGGTCTTTAGCCTGATAGGTGACAGCTCATCCTGTGCGTATCCAAGTGCTTTTTTTTCCAGTCCAGTGAGGGTATTCCTTTGTCTCTACAAGCCTTTTGGCAAGCTCCTTCACTCTGGCTGTTGATAATACTGTGCACTGTCTGGGTAATGCTGCTGGTTAATTGTCAATGGATTGATTTTAATTCAACTTAGCAAATCGGGAGCTTACCCATCAGTGTCTCCCTGGTAAGATCTAGACTTTAAAGTATTGGGGTCTGACGATATCCTGTACAATCACTGCTTTTAATTTTGATTGCTTGGGGAATGTGCTGTAGCTGTCCTGTTAAAATGGAGGACCAGAGCACAACGGAAAAGTCAGAT
Organism: Chiloscyllium plagiosum; assembly: GCF_004010195.1. NCBI lineage: Eukaryota > Metazoa > Chordata > Chondrichthyes > Orectolobiformes > Hemiscylliidae > Chiloscyllium > Chiloscyllium plagiosum. The sequence goes on from NC_057713.1 coordinate 13,258,951, forward strand.
CTTAAAAGTTTCCACTGAGGGACTTGAAGGGCGGGAGAACTCCTGTGGGTCCCACACAGAGAGCGAGAGAGAGAGAGAGAGAGAGTAGGGTTTTGAATCCATTTCTTCTGTCTCCATTCGCTTTTGCCATTCTGTAAGATCATGGTTGATTTCTCACTTAATCCAATATATCTCGCTTTCCTTCATATCCCACATTCCCTCTGGGTCAATGCAAATCTACCAACTCGGCTTTAAAGTGAGTAATTGATCCAGAACAAATTGCCATTTGCAGAATCCCAGTGAAGAAAATCAAGATCCGCTAACCAGTTCTTATTCCAGCACTCCAGCCGGGAGTTGTGTGTGCAGACCCTGTGGAAATCCTGACAGAGCAGCTTCTAAGACTCCAGTGGGTAATTCCCCAAGCCTGGAATCCTTTGAAAGTCCTGTTAAATTGGAGAATTCAAAAGATGCTTATGAAACTATTAAACAGATACTTTAACTGTAATGTAACATAGTGTTAAACAGATTCCTGAACGACATCTCTACCAGACCATTTACAATTATCCAGACACTGAACCGAAACCCCAGCCCGAACACTCTGCCTCCAGGGATCTGAGTGCCTCTTTCCTGACCATTCCCAATCTGATACCCCTCTCCACAGGCTTGCCATCCACCACGATACACTTTAGATGCTGCATCACCTTCCTGCCCTTCTGCCATCTTGCACCCATATCACTCTACCCACTTGGCACTGTACTCCTTTCCCACCTGTCCCCTTTCCTCAACCCACCTGGCAGCCCATATAGCTATCATTCACCCCCCACAAAACTGGCATCCCATTCAGCGGAGACGGGAATCCCCTCTTGAAAGTGCAGAGCTACCTTCTTTCGTTTATAAAAATGTAGGGCTGGAGAGATGGCCACCCTGGAAAAGTTGGCCCAATATTTCTACAGATTTAAGATATACAGGTCTGAAATCCTTTATCCGAAAACTGAAAAGACCTAAAAGCTCAAGATCTTCTTGAAAGTGCACCCGACCTGACCTGAAGATGCACTTAGTTTGTGTCCATTGGTAAAAGGCTTAGCTTCGCCTGAATGGACCTTAAAGCAAAGATTTTTCCACTCAATGTGTGTACAGGTCTGTTCAGGTTCAGCGAAGTCGTTTTGTTCTGAAGGAGCCAAAGAGCCCAGTAGTGATCCTGATGTATCCTGGTAAGTCTAAGTCTTTTGGTGATTGTTTAATGCCTGACACGTTTCCTCAGTAAATAGTTGTTTATACCTTATACAAACTGATGTACCCCATGTGATCTCGAGCTGGGTGCAACCATTAACAGGAGGTTGCAGCCATTCTGAATTATTTAACTGATTCATAAGACAAGGTGACAAAGATTTCCCCACACAGCTGACAGGTTCTGGAATTCCAGCAGATACTGAGGCCTTGATTTTAACCTTATTTGGAGCAAGTGATTAAAACTGTGCAAATCCCTGCCTTGTTTCCAAAAATCAGAACAGCAGTAGGTGCCGAAGTTTTTGGATGAAGGATTCCTGACCTGTACTTACACTGTCACATGAGCCATCTTTGCTAACTGTCCTGTTGTGATAAATGTTTTTGAGCTCAGTTAACACTGACTTGGAATCTGTCTCTTTTTCCCCCCTCCAGGCTAGTATAACTGCGACAGACTTTACACTTGCTAAGTGTTTTATGCCACGTGAAAGCACTGTAATTACCATTTATCTCGCTGCAGGTGTTCTGGCCATCAATCTCCTGTTGTTCCACTTCCGTTTCTGGCAGTGGCTGATGCACTATTTAATTGACAAGCACAAATCTACTTGATATAAGAGAACTGGCCTGAATACCAGCTATTTTTGGTTGTGGAGCTTTACCGTTCTCCAGATTTTATGGGAGATGATATATGGATATTCTTAGCATTTTGAGAAAAACAACTATTTTTGAACATTTTTGGATATAATATGAATTTCTTTGAAGGTAACATGTTAGAATCTACATCTTAATGATGAGAAACTGTTCCCGGATAAGTAAATTGCGTTAAAAGTGCCCAGGAGCAAGTTAATGCGAACACCGACATGGCAGATCTATCTCGAGTAGCAGCACACTTTGTGGAGTAAGTGGCTTTCCCATTGAACTGACTCCGTGATCCAATGTAAGGGAGAGCAGGAGCCTGCAATATCTTCATACTATCACACCAGCTTCACTTGAAGTGTTTACAAAGATAAATTATTTAATTTATTAGAATCTCAGCATAAGAATTCATGTGAAGCCAATTTCTGACGTTTTTATCTATACTCGAGGGAGTTAGATCTCACTTTGAACTGTAGCCATAACACAGCAGATTGTACTTAAAGTGTAGCAGTGAACTAATGGTACATTTGTTAGACTGTGGGAGAGTGAATGAATGTTTCCAATATATAGAATAACTGAGTGCTTACTATTACATTTTTGCCAAAGTGTAAATTGATTGTATAAAATCACGGTTAGAATCCTCAGAGTTGACATTCGATGTGGTTAAATGAGCTGTCCTGCTCAGATATTGTTGTTGGTCAGAAGTTACAAAAGTCAAAAAGTGTGGTGCTGGAAAAGCACAGCCGGTCAGGCAGGCAGCATCTGAAGAGCAGGAGAATCGCCATTTTGAGCATCAGCTCTTCATTCCTGACTCTCCTGCTCCTCGGATGCTGCCTGACCTGCTGTGTTTTTCCAGCACCACACTCTCGACTCTGATCGCTAGCACCTGCAGTCCTCGCTTTCTCTTAGAAGTTACAAATAAACAGTTTGCAGATAAAACTTCACATATTACAGGCGGCACGGTGGCTCAGTGGTTAGCACTGCTGCCTCACAGCACTAGGGACCCGGGTTCAATTCCTGCCTCAGGCAACTGTCTGTGTGGAGTTTGCACATTCTCCCCGTGTCTGCGTGGGTTTCCTCCGGGTGCTCCGGTTTCCTTCCACAGTCCAAAGTTGTGCAGGTTAGGTGAATTGGCCATGCTAAATTGACTGCAGTCTTGAATGTAGGAGAGTGGGTCTGGGTGGGTTGCTCTTCGGAGGATCGGTGTGGACTTGTTGGGCTGAAGGGCCTGTTTCGACACTGTAGGGAATCTTAATCTAATCTCTATTCAAAGTTCTATGATAGCAGGCCCAGTAATGGAACATTCAGTGATCACTGCAGCTGCTACCTTTTACACACACTCCCTCACCCAGCCAAATACAGTATCGAGAGCACAGAAACATATATTAGGCCTCACTAGTCTATGCCATAACTCCATCATCATAGAATGCCCACATTTGGCCAATTTAGTCCACAATGATCTGCCTCCCAACTTCCTACCCTATCCCTGTAACCCTGTATTTATACTTCACCCAAGTTTTGTACTCCTAAACTTCATCTAAGACTACCGTTCTGTTCCTTTCTACCTCACGTTTATGTCCGTTTCCCCTTAAATATGTCTGGTAATGAGTTCCACATGCTAACCCCTCTTTTAAATAGAGAAAGTTTTCCCAAATTCCCTGTTAGGTCCATTAGTGATAGTCTTCTATTTATGGCCCCGAGATCAGGTCTTCATCTGAATCAGAGACACTCTGTCTTCCCTGTGAAACCTTTTAATCATTCCCGGCAATGTGGAATGTGGAGTGGACGTTGGTGTCTCCGGCTCGCACAGACCTCGATAGCACACAGTGATAGGAATCAAGGTAAGATCATTCATTGTTCACTGTCCCATGGTTTTCATTTTATTATTTGCGTTAACTGCAGAAATCCTGAGGGCAAAGATTTAAAGAGACACGATATGTTTTTATCATCGTTGTTCTTGTATAGGGCAAACCCAGCAGCATGGAGTGATGCTGGGCAGAAGATTGCTTGCTGTTCCCCACCTCAGTAAACTCTGGCTTAGCGAATGTCAGAAGAAATCTCAAAGCACAAGTCCAATCACTTTACAGTCCAAGGGAGGAAACTCTGCATTTTACTTTGCCCCAGACACCTGTATTCTTTTTAACTGGTTTGCAGTGAGTTAATAACTGACCTGTAGCCCTTTTACTTTGTAAGGATTGTTTTAACCTGACCCGTCTAGTCTTGTTTAGACCTTACATAAGCAGGACAGCTTCTTTAATGTAGAATGGTTCTAACCTTCCATTGAACAACTGTGTCCGATTAAAGTATATTGCTGACTCTTATATGTTTTGAGTTTGGCTTTTATGAAAAGCACACTTTTTAAAGTCATGGTGTAATATTTGAGCAGCTGTATTATTGGATCCAAATCGGTGGCCTTTGGGTAAATCTCTCTGTTCACAACATCTGAGCTGCACATTGGACGCTAAAGACTAACAGCTTTGAGCCAAGAGACTACACCCTTTGTAAAAATGATTTGCCAAATCAAATTCCATTCCAAATGTCGTTTCCTTTTAAACTGTGTTGCCAATGTCTGCGGTGTATAGGAGCTGGTTTGTGGGATGAGGTTGTTTAGGTATCCAGGCCGTGTACCGTGATTTTCTGGTCAACGATGGCTCAGTTCCAGGCCCCTCTGATGTCATTTCCTGATGCTGGGTAACAGTTCCATCGTGATGGCATCCTCTTGTTTTCACAAGTGGCCATTCTGCTAGTCTGTAGAGTGCTGCACAGTCGGCCAGCCCTTAACTGTATTCTTTTAAAGATTGGGAGACTCACAGCAGCAGGAAGTTAGCAAATCCACCCCTGTACCCCAACGACTGCCTACAGAGCACGGAGCTGATTGTCATCATCCAGGTCCAACTGAGTATCAGTTGAGATCTGGAGCCCAGGGCTCAGCACTGATCTATGCATGACATTTGTTAACTAAACCCATCATGAACATAGCAGTTTATTTGGAATCGGCTATTGTGACACTTTGAGAAGCACAATGCACCAATGTATTTATTCAGTAGGAGTGCACCAGCATTAGCTCCATCTGTTGAAGTGTACAATGAAATATGTGCCCAGCTAGTTAACAGGAAAGAGAGTTTCCAACATCCTGGTGAGTGCTGTATTGATGTGCAATTCCAATGTAACAAAGTACCAAAGTCTGCATTGATATTTGGTGAAATAAATAATTATCTGGAAACAAAATTGTCTTTTTTGAACACGAGGTATGTAACAAACGTCAGAGGAACAGTGTGGATGTACCTATTGCACTGATTCATCCTCTTACCCCTTTGCGTTTTCTGTGGAGTGATAGAGATATCTGAAGATTATTAGTTTTTACATCCTACTAACTAACTTTCAACTTTGCTACTAAAATTCTGACTGCCGGCCCACATCCTTCCTACTCAATGTCACTGGTACCAAGTGGACCACAATCTCTGGGGCTGTTCAGCCTCTCTCAGAACAACAATGTTCCATAGATGCTCAGTGATAGAAGGAGCTCTCGTGGTACAATGGGTGATGTCTCTGGTTCGGAACCACAAGCTCTGCATCCTGGTCTGACTGCTGGACTTCAATGACCAGTTTCTCCAGCGGAGTGCAGAAAAACTGGGCAGCCCAGTTGGACGGGAGGGAAAGATGAAGAGTGAAAATGCAGTACTGTCAAGGGGCTCATTAAGGGGAACAGACAGACATTTCTGCAGCCAGAGATGTGACTCCAGGATGGTATGTCGCTTCTCTGTTGCCAGGGTCAAGGATGTCTCAAGTACAAGAGGTCACAGACTGAAAGTGATAAGCCTGGGATGTGTGATGGAGGTAGGTTCATATGCGCCATTCAAAAGGGTGTTAGATATTTATTTAAATGGGAACAGTGTGTGGTGGAAGGGTGGGAAATTGGCACTTTCCTGCTGTGACAATTCTGGGGGTAGGGATCAGGTGAGGAATTGTCAAACTGTCTCAGGTAATAGATCCCAGGCTCAAAACAAGCTGTTTTGTTTGTATTTACCATTATTCACTTGTGAACTGATATGAGAATTTTACTCTGATATGAAAATTTTTTAGTGATTCCAATCACTTAAGAACCAACCGGGAGATCTACTGTTCAATGCAATGACAATTTGGGACTTTGCTTGCAACTTTTAGAATGAGATTACTGTTGTCTAGTCTTAACCAAACACGTGGCATTTTATAGCATGCTATGTTAGAAATGTATATTTGTAGTAGGTATAATAAAGTCAAGGTCATCATAGCAATAATGGAATGTAAGGCTGCTCTCTCATTAGTGGTGGTTTAATCTGAGAGTCTCAGTAGAGGGGAGAAGTTGAGAAGGAGAGTCCTTACTGGTAACTTCAGCTAGTACGGGAAGTGAACTCACATTATCCATGATTTGGAAATGCCAGTGTTAGACTGGGGTGTACAAAGTTAAAAATCACACAACACCAGGTTATAGTCCAACAAGTTTAATTGCAAGCACTAGCTTTCGGAGCGATGATCTGGTGCTCAGGTAAAGGCTGAAGGAGCAGTGCTCCAAAAGCTAATGCTTCCAATTAAACCTGTTGGACTATAACCTGGTTTGTGATTTTTAACTTCAAATTATCCAATTAGATTAGATTAATTACAGAGTGGAAACAGGCCCTTCGGCCCAACAAGTCCACACCGCCCTGCCGAAGCGCAACCCACCCATACCCCTTACCTAACACTACGGGCAATTTAGCATGGCCAATTCACCTGACCTGCACATCTTTGGAGATGTCAGAGGGCTTAATTCTACTATCTGCATTCTCTTCAATTTGTAGGCTGCATACTTTTAATTATGGAAGAAAGAGCCTGTATATAGTCAAAAGCAACAAATATACAGAACTGATACTTATGCAGGTGAAACTTTCCACCTGCATAAACATTTCATTGATGTCCACAGTAGATTTCATACATTCGCCAAATGCTCCTTTCTGACTGTGCTGTCTTTCTGCCAGCTCTCCCCAATCCCTTCAAACTAATTATTCATCTGCATCACCTTTGTCAGACACAAATTCCCTTGTTAAAAGTTCAACTGAAGTCCTTTGTGTGTTGTGTGTGTGTATGTCTGTCTGTCTGGAGATGGGGATTACCACTTTTCACATCCTCCTCGCTCACTTTCAGTTTTGCTCCCTAAAGTCTGATTGTTGGAGAACATCCCTCATTCCTACTCAATGTCACTGGTACCAAGTGGATCACAACCTCTGGGGCTGTTCAGCCTCTCTCAGAACAAGAATGTTCTGTAGCTGCTCAGTGATAGAAGGAGCTCTCGTGGTACAGTGGCTGATGTCTCTGGCTCAGCTTGACAGGTACAGGTTGATAATCAGAATGCTCCAATCTGAGCACTTGGTAGCTTCCCAAACCCAAGTCAGTTAAAGAGTCCAAGTGATATGCAGATTTTTTAAAAAATTCTTTCTTGGGGTGTGGGCTTTGTCAGTAAGGCCATCCTTACAGAATTATCCTGGAAACTGCATCATTATCAGGAGGCTATTTCCAGGCAACCCCAATACTGTGGGGCTAGAGACACCTATAGGCCAGATCAGGTAAGGACAGACAATTCCATTCTTCAAAGGAATTAGTAATACTAAATATTAATTTTTCTACTAAATTGACAAAATAGGCTATCATTGCTGAGAACAGCTTTATGTTGCAGATTTTTGTGAATCAAATTCATATCTCATCAGTTGCTTTGTCCTCACAATGTTCGCCTCTAGGCTTTTGGGTCATAGTGACCTTATGGTAATGCCACCATCCTGCCCTCAATCGTAGGATTTATCATGACACCCTGTTCCTTTCAATTTAATGATAAGCCTTTTGCTGGCAACTTATAACCAATTGTGCTCCATTGATTGTGAGACATGATGGTGTTTTTCCCATACCCTGCTGTCCCCAGTTCATTTTTTGAGATCAAAATCTCTAACTTACTGCTACCAACAGTAGTTGACTAATGCTTAACATGTACATATGACCTACCTTGCTGCAATAATCTTTAAATAGGTTTGTACTAACCTATTTAAAGATCTTACTTTTACTTGTTCTCAGGATGTAGATAACTCTGGTATGATGGCATTTCATGCCAATTGCAGCTGTCCTGAGAAGATATTGGGGCATTTCGCTGTCAAATACAATTTGGGACTGAAATGAAATAAAATTGCAGAATAGTACCAGCATAGATAAGGCCATTTCGCTCATTCTATCCAGGTTAGCTCTCCAAGAGCAATTAACCTCATCCCACTATTCCCCCACAACCTTGTAATTATTTCTCTTCTTTTGATCAAGACCTACTTCTCTTTTCTGTCCTTCAAATTTTGAACATCTCTAACGTGTTATATTTCTTTTTTCCAAAGGCAGCAGCCTCAGCGTCTCCAATCTATCCACATCAGTCCCACTTCCTTGAATCAGTTTCATTTTTACAGTGACCCAGCACTGGTTCATGGTCATTTCCAATGTTCACCAATGATCAACAAGATTCATTTCTGAATATTGCACAATTTACTCACCAGCAGATGTGGACCTATAATTTAGGATTAGAACAGCAGGAAATATCATACTGATATGGGTATCCGGGACTACAGAGCCAAGTACAATCCATTAAACATTACTGAATAGTCTCCCAAAATAGACAATTCACTTCATATAGTTGTCAGTCCATTTGATTTAATATTGATCTAAGGGCTACATCAAAATGCTCAGAAATACACTAAATAAGAAGCCCACATCTGTCAATATGTATCAAGATCCCTATTTATGACTCAGATTGGGTGAACTCAGTCCCACTTTGCTTTCCAGGGGTTTCTGGCTGAATTTGCAGAGCAGCTGCCACAATGCAGTCCGGTGCAGGAAGCCAGGTAGGGCAGCAGTGGATTGGTGCTGAATCTATACCCGCATTTTGTTTTCAGCAGTTGCTGCTGTATTCTGTGGTTTGTTGATCCATGAGCTACTGAGAGAAGCCACGTGGGTAAGTTACTTAAGGAAGTAGTGTGCAAGTGTTGGGGTGGCAGTAGTAAGATGGCAGGTGTTATGGACCAGACCAAACCCCCTCAAAATATATTAAGAAGAGGACCTAAACCCATCTCTTCCTTATTTTAAAGGCAAGCGCCAGGCATCGCGTCGATTGGTCAAACTACCAGGCCTGAAGCAAAACACACTTTAATCATACACTATGGTTAAAATACAACAAAAGAAAGAACTTGGAGTAACAACTCTATTGGAAAACTTGACACAGTAGTAGATTATTTAACTACTAAACAGTAACTGTTCAAATATAGGAACATCCCATAAACACACCCATGGCATTGTCAGCTTCAGTAAAATAGATTGTCTCATATGCAATTCTCCAGTCTAGGAGGAAAACACATCAAGAGAAAACAGAGAGAGAGAGAAAGAGAGCGAGTAGCAGGGAGAGATGGACTGCAGCTTCAAGACCCCGGCAACAACTGATACTGAAAGCTGAAACTAAAACTCCTGGTTCTGTGAGAGTTTGACCCCGCCCATTCAGGCTGCTTCTGTTGTTCAAACTTTGAACAAAAGCCCCCAAGCCTAACAAGCTGTTTACTTTATTGGCTGTGGCCAGTCTGCTCGATGCCTCTGTCACAGTGTGCCTTCGTTAAAAAAAAAACAGGTCAAAACACACATCTTAAAGCCATAGTATAGTCACACAGGTGAAGGGGGGACGTTGGTAAGTGAGTGAGGCCTGAGGATACGGTGGGCTAGAAAGGGAGATTAGTTTGTTAGAACAACAAGAATTGGGTCAATGTGAGGGGATGTCATGGGGACACAGATTCAGATCAATGGAAGGTTGGGTTGTAAGGTAAGATTGGGGTGAGGGAAGGAAGGGTCACTAGAAGTGAGTTTTATGGTTAGCCAGGACTTATAGCAGGGATTAACTGCTTGGAAGTGTCCTAACTGGTCAGGTAAATCAATGGGAGCTCTCTCAAGTCTCTGACTCTAATTCAGAGTTGGGGACTTTTCTGCAAGGTTCCAGGTGTTAAATGATTGGCCTTTGGGAAGTTTAAAGTTTCTAGGCCATTCCTGTGTAGTCATCGGCAGATCTACAATAAACATGTTTTTTTGCCTAAAGCATACTGGCACGCCTACAAAATAAAAGACTCAACTTCTAAAATACCTACCAGCTGAGTAATTCTCAAACTTTTAGGCAAAAGTGAGGACTGCAGATGCTGGTGATCTTAGTCTAGTTCAGAGTGGTGCTGGGAAAGCGCAGCAGGTCAGGCAGCATCCGAAGAGCAGGAAAATCAACGTTTCAGGCAGAAGCTGTTCACCAGAAATGAAGGCCTCATTCCTGAATGAAGGGCTTTTGTCTGAAATGTCGATTTTCCTGCTCCATTCTCAAACTTTTGTTTAGTGAAGGCTCCCATTTCAAATGGATTGTAAAGTTTAAAGAAAAAATGTCAATATCTTGTTATATGAACATTTATAAACCTGTGAATTCCTCACCTCAGGACACCCCTTGTTCTTCCTGGAATGAGTTTAGGCTCAGGATGTTCTGATGGGAGTCTCAGTTTTTGTTGAGAGTCGCAATGCCCAGTTGCTGAGTATTTTAGTTTTTTCCCTCCCTCTCCATCCCATTGTTTTTTTTAAAAAAACTAACCTGTACGGCAATTTTTGTTGCCATGGCTACAGGTGCTTTAACTCACTGATCTGGCATTTGACTCCTCACTTTTCCAGGTGACTAGATCAGGGTAGTGTGGTGGATGTGGTCTACATAGATTTTGGTAAGGCTTTTAACAAGATCACATATGGGAGACTGCTCAGGAAGGTAAGCGCCCTTGGATTCTGGGCTATTTGACAAATTGGATCCAAAATTAGCTCAGTGGCACGAGGCAGAGGGTGATGGTCAAATGAAACCAGAATTTGCTGCAGAGATGGTTCGTAAGTTTGCAGGTGACACCAACATTGGTGGTATGGTGGACTGTGAAGAGCGTTATCCAAGAATACAAAGGAATCTTGATAAATTAGGCTAATGGGCTGAGAAGTGGCAGATGGAGCTTAATTTAGATATTGCATTTTGGTAAAACTAACAAGGGCAGGACTTCCACATTTCATGGTAGGGTGTCGGGGAGTGTTAGCATCGATGAAGTGTGGAGCTGGATAAAAGCATAGCAGGTCAAGCAGCATCAGAGGAGCAGGGAGTTGATGTTTCAGATCAGAACCTTTCATTAGGACTGGGGAGTGTTGTCAAACAGAGAGACCTAGGGGTTCAGGTACATAGTTCCTTAAAAGTTGCATCACAGGTAGGCAGGGTAGTAAAGAAAGCATTTGGCATGCTTGCCTTCATTGCTCAGACCATTGAGTATGGGGATTGGGACATCACGTTGAGATTTTATAGGATGTTGGTGAGGCCACTTTTGGATTACTGTGTACAGTTCTGGTTGCCCTGCTACAGGAAGGATATTATTAAACTGGACAGGGTTCAGAAAAGATTTACCAGGCAGTTACTGGGGGCGGAAGGTTTGAGTTATAAGGAGAATCTGGGAACTTTTTCACTGGAGCATAGGAGGTTGAGGTGTGAGCTTATAAAGGTTTATAAAACATGAGAGGCATATATCAGGTGAATTGCAAAGGTTTTTTTCCCTTGGGAAAGGGAGTTCAAAACTAGAGGGTATATTTTCTTAAGGTGAGAGGAGGAAAGATTTAAAAGGGACCTGATAGGCAACCTTTTCACACAGAGAGTGGTTTGTGTGTGGAATGAACCATCAGGGGAAGTGCAGATGCTGATACAGTTACAACATTTCAAAGACATTTGGACAGGTACATAAATAGGAAAGATTTAGAGGGATATGGTACAAGTGCAGGCAAATGGGATTAGTTTAGTTTGGGAAATTTGACATAGATGAGTTGGACCAAAGGGCCTGTTTCTGTGCTGTATGGCAGATAGCTGGCAGTATCTGTGACGACAGAACAGAGTTAACATTTTGGGTCTGGTGACTCCTTACCAGAACTCACAAGGTTGAAAGCTGTTTTTGTGACTGGAAGCCTGTGTTCAGCGATGTACCTCAGGGTTCAGTACTGGATCCCTGGCTGTTTGTATGTTCATTAATGATCTAGACGTGAATGTGAGAGACTTCATTAGGAAGTTTGCAGAGCTGAACATTGGTGATGTGTATAGTGAGAAGATCTTAGACTGCAGAATGATATAGGAGAAAGTGAGCACTTCAGGTTCTGGAGATCAGAGTCGAGAATGTGTTACTAGGAAAGCACAGCAGGTCAGGCAGCATCTGAGGAGCAGGAGAATTGACGTTTCAGGCATAAGCCCTTCATCAGGAATGACGCTTGTGGGTCAGGGCTGAGAGATAAATGGGAGGGGGGGTAGGGTTTGGGGTAAGGTAGCTGGGAAAGCGATAGGTGGATGAAGGTGAGGGAGAAGGTAATAGATCGGGGGGGGAGTGATGGACAGGTCAGGAGGGCAATGCTGAGTTGGAGCTTGGGACTGGGATAATGTGAGAGGAAGGGAAATGAGAAAGCTGGGGAAATCCACATTTATCCCGTGTGGTTGCAGGGTCCTAAGGTGGAATATGAGGTGCTCCTCCTCCAGGTGTCAGATGATAACGGTTTGGTGGTGGAGGAGGCCCAAGACCTGCATGTCCTTGACGGAGTGGGAGGGAGAGTTGATGGGGCGGTGGGGTTGATAGGTGCGGGTGTCCCAGAGATGCTCTCTGAAATGATCCGCAAGAAGGCGTCCTGTCTCCCCGAAATAGAGGAGACCACACCGGGTGTAATGGATGTAGTAGATGACATTGGTAGAGGTATAGGTAAATTTCTGATGGAAGTCCCAAGCCTCCAACTCGGCACCACCCTCTTGACCTGTCCATCACTCCCCGCCTTTGACCTATCACCTTCTCCCTCACCTTCATCCACCTATTGCGTTCCCTGCTACCCTCCCCTCCAACCTGACCTCCCTCCCTTTTATCTCTCAGTGCCCACCCACAAGTCTCATTCCTGATGAAGGGCTTATGCCTAAAAACGTTGATTTTTCTGCTCCTCGGATGCTGCCCGACTGCTGTGCTTTCCCAGCACCACACTCTCGCTGCTGCAGAATGATACAGATGGGTTGGTTAGACGGGCAGAACATTGGCAAGTGGAATTTCATTCTCAAAGCATAAGGTGATGTATTTTCAGGTGGGGGAAAGGGGTCTAACAGAGCAAGGGAGAACATGATGAATGGTTCAGAGGAGGGACCTTGGTGAACATTTCCATAGATCCTGAACAGGTAGATCAGGTGATTAAGAAGGCATATGGGTACCTTACCTTCATGAGGCAAGGAATTGAACACAAGGAGCTGGGAGCTTCTGAAGCTGTGGAGGATGTGAGTTTGGGGGAAAGTAGACTCAATGGGCTGAATGGCCTACCTCTGCCCCTATGTTCTGATGTCACGGTGAATTTCTTGACCATCCCCTCTACATTTAAATCCAAATCATTAATGGACACCACCAAAGGCCCAGCACTAAACCCTGTGGAACCCCAGTGAGAAAAGATTTCCCTTTACCACCTCCCTCTGCCTCCTGCCTCTCAACCAGTTTTGGATCCATTGTACAACTTTCCCTTCCATCTGATGGGCTCGTACTTTCTTGATCAGGCTGTCAGGTTTTTCTGCCACCTGACCACATCAGATGCATTACCCTCAACAACCAGCCTGGTTACCTCTTCAAAACATTTGATTAACTTTGTTCAATATAACCATCCCTTAACAATCCACGCTGATTGACTATCCCTGATTGGCCTTTAATTCCCAGGTCTTTATCCACTTGAAAAAGGAAACAATTTTTTTTTAAAAAAGACAATTACAGAATTAAAAGAGATAGACAAATTCCAATGTCATTAGATCCAGGACCAGAGTCATTAGAAAGTGAAGAAGGAGGTTCACAGTTTCTTGTAACTGCTGGAGTTTCATTGTACGGTGTGAACATCTGAAATTGCATAGAAATAGAGCAGTACAGCATCAGAAGAAGTCCTTTGGCCTACCATGTCAGTGCTGACTATGATGCCATCCTAAATGAATCCTATTTGGCTGCACATGGTCACTATCCATCTATTCCATTGAGAAACCTTGAGGTGGAGCATATTCCATTGTTCAAAGCAGAATTTGATTACACTTCCTGGAACTTTCAAATTGATACAACTTGCCCTGGGCTATACATTTGACATGGAACAAATATTAAGAAAATTTTAATCAGAAGCAGGCAACAAAGAATGGATCATGTCTTATGTAGACCAATAGAATTTCTTGCAATTTCTGTAATGAGAGTCCAAGCATATTGTAATGCACTTTTCCAAATCTTATAAAAAAAGTATATTTTTGGGAAAAAAAAGGCTGTTTCAATGTTCTTGTATCTGAAAACATTACAATTATTAACCGTAATTAATTCTGAATGCAGGGGTACATGGATTTAATGGCTAGTACACTGAGCAGCTGTGGCCACCACATCATAGGAAGGAGATGTTAGTCTTGGAGGAAGTACATGTAGATTTAAAAGACTGATACCTCGACCGAGATTATGTTGAGGAGAGATTATGCAAACTAGGCCTGTTTTCTCTGGAATTTAGTAGGTTAAAAGATAATCTGATTGAAATCTTCAAGATATTAACAGGAAAAGACAGAGCAGATGAACTATTTCCACTGGTTGGAGATTCTAGAGCCTCGTCTGAAAAGTAGAACCAGATCATTCAGGAGAGATATCAGGAAGCACATCTGCACACAAAGGGTGAGAGACATTTGAAACTCTTGCACACATGGCAGTAGATGCTGGATCAGTTGTTAATCTAAATCTGAGATGATACATTTTTGTTGAGCAAAGGTATTACGGGATTCTGGAGTTATGCTGCACATCGGCCATGATCTCATTAAATGGTGAAATAGGATCGAGGGACTTTTACTAAAATTACTGCTGGCTCGTGGGCACCACTGGCTGAGCCAGCATTTACTTCCTATCCCGAGCTGCCCTGAGAAGGTGGTGGCATACTGCCTTCTTGAACTGCTACAGTCCACATGCTGTAGTAGTTAACCCACAACTCCACTAGGAACAAAATTCCAGGATTTTGATCCGATGACAGTGAAGGGATGTCAATATATTTCCAAGTCAGGACAATAAATGGCTTGGACAGTAACTTGCAGGTGCTGGTTTATCTGCTGGTGTGTTCTTTCTAGATGGCAGAGATTGGGGATTGGAAGGTGCTGGCTAGGGATCTTTGGCAAATTTCTACAGTTGCGACTGAGCTTCAGTAATGGCAGATATTGTTTTGTGGCTGTGGTGCCAATCAAGTGGGCTACTTTGCCCAGGCAAATGGCAGTATTCCATCAATTCCTGACAGGTTTTGAGGAGTCAGGTGGTGAGATACTTGCCACAGTATTCCTAATTTCAGACCTGCTCTTGTAGTCACTGTATTTATATGGTGAGCCCATTTGAGTTTCTGGTTAATGGTAACTTCCAGGATGTTGATAGTGGAGGGCTTGGTGCTAGTAACACCATTGAATGTCAAGGGGAGGTGATTCAATTGTCTCCTGAGGAGATGACCATTACCTGGTATTTATGTGGCACAAGTGTTACTTAGCTGAATGGTTTACTCCTGTGCCTATCATCTAGGTGAGGGGCCAAAAGGCCTGTTCACCTGCTTCTAATTCCTACTGCACTTTGCTCACTAGTGTGGGGTCCTGTTCTAGGAGTTGGTGGGATATTGTGGGGTGGAGGTCGAGGGGTTTACAGTCTACCAGGATATGGAGAGGGAATTTAGGAAGGAATCTGGAGGGAGATGGCAGCAATGGACAGCAGAGTCACTGGACATTGGAAAGCAAGACAGCAGGAATGAGAAATCCTGACTAGGAAGAACCATGTCCAGACTGTAGGACTGAGCAGTGCAATTCAGAAATATCCTGCTTTAGTGAAGAATATATGTAAGGTACAAGACTGCAAATATCTTGAATAACCTTCTTCAGAATGTTTTTGTAAACACATAGACAACATTGACCTCAATTCTCATGTAGCATGTGGGCATGATGCATGGCCAGTTATTGCACAGATCCTAGAGCCTAGTCTGAGAATTAGGGCCAGATCATTCAGGAGAGATGTTAGGAAACACATCTGCACACAAAGGGTGAGAGACATTTGAAACTCTTGCACACATGGCAGTGGATGCTGGACCAGTTGTTAGTCTTAAATCTGAGATGATACCTGACTCTGTTTTTCCAAGAGAAGCTGGTGCCTGAAAAAGAACAGAGAGCCAGCAGTGATCAACAACCACGACACATAGGTGGTTTCTTCAGATTAGCAAGTTAGCATCAGCTCCTTCCTCTCTGCTGGTACCCTGGCTTAAGTTCAAACTTGAATAAACCACGAATACAGGACTGAACAGGTTACCAGGCATCAGAATTGTGGGCACTGAGACTAATTCACTATCTACACATTGGTTCAAGATGAGACAAGGAAGTTCTGAATGAAATTTATCAGAATGCAAATAAACAAGTTTGAATTTAGCGCCAGAGTGGAAGCAACGTTTTAGAGTCAGAGTCACATAGCATGGAAATAGATCCTTCAGTCTAATCTGTTCATACCAGGCTCCTAAATGAAACTAGTCCCACCTGCCTGCTCCTGGCCCATATCCCTCCATGCCATTCCTATTTATGTACTTATTCAAATATCTTGTAAACATTGTAACTGTACCTGCATCCACCTCTTCCTCAGGCAGTTCATACCATACACCAACTACTCTCAGTGTAAAATAATCGCCCCTTTTGTCCTTTCAAAGCTTTTCTCCTTTCACCTTAAAAGTATGGCCCCTAGTTGTGAACTCACTCACCCTAGGGAAAAGACCTTTGCCATTCACCTTATCTATGATCTCCATGATTATATAAACCTCAACCTCCTACACTCCAGTGAAAAGTATCCCAGCCTATTTTTTTATATCTCAAACCCTCCATTCCCAGCAGCGTTCTGGTCGATCTTCTGCTGCTGAAAAAAACCGAAACACTCATCTTTGTACTGGTGATGGACGATGTCGGTGTCCTATCCAAGCAGGAAGTGTACCCAACTCTCGCTCCTCCAAGACTGTGTCCGGGAACTGGAGCAGGAGCTGGATGAACTTCGGATCATTCGGAAGACAGAGGCTGTGAGAGATAAGAGTTACAGGGAAGTAGTTACTCCTAGGCAGGAAGAAAGCTGGGTGACTGTTCGAAAGGGGGATAAAAAGTCAGTGGAGGGATCCCCTGTAGTCGTTCCCCTGAAAAACATGTACACTGTTTTGGATACTGTTGTGGGGGACCACTTACCTGGGGCAAGCAGTGGGGCCCAGGTCTCTGGCACAGAGCCTGTCCCTGTTGCACAGAAGGGAAGGTGGGAAACGAGGACAGTGTTAGTCATTGGGGACGCAATAGTTAGAGGCTCAGATAGAAGGTTTGTAGGGAACGAACGAGACTCACAGTTGGTGTGTTGTCTCCCAGGGTCCGTGATGTCTCAGATCGTATCTCTGGGGCCCTGAAGGGAGAGAGTGACCAACCCCAAGTCATGATCCACGTAGGTACCAACGACATAGGTAGAAACAGGGATAGGGATGTAAGGCAGGATTTCAGGGAGCTAGGGTGGAAGCTGAGAGCTACAACAAACAGAGTTATTATCTCTGGATTGTTACCCGTGCCACGTGATAGCGAGGCAAGGAATAGGGAGAGATATCAGCTGAACACGTGACTGCAAGGATGGTGCAGGAGGGAGGGTTTCAGGTACTTGGATAATCGGGGCTCATTCTGGGGAAGGTGGGACCTCTACAAACAGGACGGTCTTCACTTGAACCACAGGGGTACTAATATCCTGGGTGGGAAATTGGCTGGTGCTATTCGGGTGGGTTTAAAGTAGCTCAGCACAGGGATGGGAACCTGAGGAGTAATTGCAGTGCTCAGGAGGATGAGAGTAGGGAGAGCATGGACAGGATGTCACAGTCACAAGAAAGTGTTGGCAGACAGCAAGCTGGTTTGAAGTGTGCCTGTTTGAAGTATCCGAAATAAGGTAGGTGAGCTTGCAGCATGGATAGGTCCCTGGGACTTCGATGTTGTGGCCATTTCGGAGACATGGATGGAGCAGGGTAAGGAATGGATGTTGCAGGTTCCAGGGTTTGGATCTTTCATTAAGAACAGGCAAGGCAGTAAAAGAAGAGGTGGTGTGGCCTTGTTAGTCAGGGACAGTATAATGGTGGCTGAAAGAACTTTTGACAACGACTCGCCTACTGAGGTAGTATGGGCTGATGTTAGAAACAGGAGGAGAGGTCACACTGCTGAGAGTATTTTTTATAGGCCTCCGCAGAGTTCCAGGGAGGTGGAAAAGATTGGCAAAATGGTCCTGTTTAGGAGTGAAAGGAACAGGGTGGTCATTATGGGGGACTTTAACTTCCCCAACATTGATTGGAAATGTTATAGCTCGAGTACATCGGATGGATCAGTTTTTGTCCAATGTGTACAGGAGGGTTTCCTGACACAGTATGTCGAAGGGCCGACAAGAGGGGAGGTCACACTGGATCTGGTGCTTGGTAATGAACCAGGCCAGGTTTTGATTTAGTTGTAGGTGAGCACTTTGGAGACAGTGACCATAATTCAGTTACATTTAGTTCAGCAATGGAAAGGGATAAGTACATGCCACAGGGCAAGAATAATCGATGGGATAAGGACAATTATAATGCGATTAGGCAAGAGTTAGGACACATAGAATGGGGGAGCAAAATGCAGGGGATGGGAACAATCGAAATGTGGAACTTGTTTAAGGAACAGATATTGCGTGTCCTCTGTCAGGCAGAGAGGAAGTGATAAGGTAGGGGAACCGTGGTTTACTACAGAAATTGGATCTCTTGTTAAGTGAAGGAAGGAGGCTTATTTGACGATGAGACAAGATGGTTCAGATGAGGCGATGGAGGGTTACAGATCAGCTAGGAAGGATTTAAAGCGAGACTGTCAAGCAACAATTTGATTTCAGATAGTCAACATGGTTTCGTCAAGGGCAAACCTCACTGAATTTTTTGAGAAGGTGACTAAGCATATAGATGAGGGTAACGGAGTCGACGTGACATGCATGGACTTCAGTAAAGCCTTTGGGTTGGAGAAATTGCAGAGGCATGGGATTGAGGGTGATTTAGTAGTTTGGATTAGAAACTGGCTTTCTGAAAGAAGGCAGCGAGTGGTGGTTGATGGCAAATATTCAGCCTGGAATCCGGTTACTAGTGGTGTGCCACAAGGATCTGTTTTGGGACCACTGCCGTTTGTCATTTTTATAAATGACTTAGACACAGGCATAAGTGGACGGATTAGTAAATTTGCAGACGACACTAAAGTCGGTGCAGTAGTGGACAGTTTTGGAAGGATGTTACAGGTTGTAGGGGGACTTGGATAAACTGCAGAATTGGGCTGAGAGGTGGCAAATGGAGTTCAATGCAGCTAAATGTGAGGTGATTCACTTTGGGAAGAACAGGATGGCAGAATACTGGGTCAATGGAAAAATTCTTGGTAGTGTGGATGTGCAGAGGGATCTTGGAGTCCATGTACATAAATCCCTGAAAGTTGCCTCCCAGGTGGATAGTGCTGTTAAGAAGGCATACAGTGTGTTAGGTTTTATTGGTAGAGGGATTGAGTTCCAGAACCGCAATGTCATGCTGCAACTATATAAAATGCTGGTGCAGCCACACTTGGAATATTGTGTACAGTTCTGGTCTCCATATTTCGGGAAGGATATGGAAACATTGGAAAAGGTGCAGAGGAGATTTACCAGGATGTTGCCTGGTCTGGAAGGAAGGTCTTATGAGGAAAGGCTGAGAGGCTTGGGTCTGTTCTCATTGGAAAGAAGAAGGCTAAGAGGGAATTTGATAGAGACATACAAGATGATCAGATAGGGTAGACAGTGGAAGTCTTTTTCCTGAGATGATGACGTCAGCTTGTACAAGTGGACATAACTCCAAATTGAGGGGTGATAGATTTAAGACAGATGTCAGAGGCAGGTTCTTTACTCAGAATGGTAAGGGCATGGAATGCCCTACCTGCTAATGTAGCCAACTCAGCCACATCAGGGAGATTTAAACAATCCTTAGATAAGCACATGGATGATTTTGGGATAGTGTAGAGGGAAGAGCCGAGAATAGTTCACAGGTTGGCACAACATCAAGGGCCGAAGGGCCTGTTCTGAGCTGTATTGTTCTAAGAGCAAAGAGAGGACATGAGCAGTCTTTAACAGATAGAATAAAGGAGCACCCTAAAGCTTTCCATAGGTATGTGAGGAATAAAAGGATGACTAGTGTCAGAATAGGGCGAGTCAAAGACAGAAGTGAGAAGTTGCGTGCAGACCCTGTGGAGATCGTAGAGGTGCTAAACGAATATTTCTCATCGGTTTTCACTCAGGAAAAGGAGAATTTTGTAGAGGAGAAGAATGAGGTGTCAGATATTAGACCAGAAGGATCGAGGTTAGTTGGGAAGAGGTGTTATCAATTCTAGAAGGAGTAAAAGTAGACAAGTTCCCTGGGCCAGATAGGATTTATCCGAGGACTCTCGGGGAAGCAAGGGAGGAGATGGCAGAACTTTTGGCTTTGATCTTTGAGTCATCATTGCCTACAGGTTTAGTACCAGAGGACTGGAGGATTGCAAATGTTGTGCCCTTGTCCAAGAGATGACCCAGGTAATTATAGATCAGTGAGCCTTACTTCTGTTGTAGGAAAAGTTTTGGAAAGGATTATAAGAGATAGGATTTACAATCATCTAGCAAGCAACAATTTGATTTCAGATAGCCAACATGGTTTCGTCAAGAGCAGGTCGTGTCTCACAAACCGCTGAGTATTTTGAGAAGGTGACTAAGCATGGAGATGAGGGTAGGGCAGTTGATGTGGTGTACATGGACTTCAGTAAGGCCTTTGATAAGGTTCCACGTGATAGGCTTTTGGAGAAAATGCAGAGGCATGGGATTGAGGGTAATTTAGCAGTTTGGATTAGAAACTGGCTTTCTGAAAAAAGGCAGCGAGTGGTGGTTGATGGCAAATATTCAGCCTGGAGTCCAGTTACTAGTGGTGTGCCACAAGGATCTGTTTTGGGATCACTGCTGTTTGTCATTTTTATAAATGACTTAGATGCAGGCATAGGTGGATGGGTTAGTAAGTTTGCAGATGACACTAAAGTTGGTGGAGTAGTGGACAGTGTGGAAGAATGTTGCAGGGGGACTTGGATAAACTGCAGAGTTCGGCTGAGAGGTGGCAAATGATGTTCAATGCAGATAAATGTGAAGTGATTCACTTTGGGTAGAATAACAGGAAGGCAGAATACTGGGTCAATGGAAAGATTCTTGGTAGTGTGGATGTGCAGAGTGACCGTGGAGTCCATGTACATAGATCCCTGAACGTTGGCACCCAGGTTGATTGTGCTGTTAAGAAGCCATATGGTGTGTTAGGTTTTATTGGTAGAGGGATTGAGTTCAGGAGCCGTAATGTCATGCTGCAACTATACAAAAAGCTAGTGTGGCCGCATTTGGAATATTGCGTACAGTTCTGGTCACCCCATTACAGAAAGGATGTGGAAGCTTTGGAAAAGGTGCAAAGGAGATTTACCAGGATGTTGCCTGGTCTGGAGGGAAACTCTTATGAGGAAAGGCTGAGAGACTTGGGTCTGTTCTCATTGGAAAGAAGGCGGCTAAGAGGGGATTTGATAAGAGACGTACAAGATGATCAGAGGATTAGATAGGGTAGACAGTGGAAGTCTTTTTCCTAGGATGATGATGTCAGCTTGTACGAGGGGACATAACTACAAATTGAGGGGTGATAGATTTAAGACAGATGTCAGAGGCAGGTTCTTTATTCAGAGAGTGGTAAGGGCATGGAATACCCTCTCTGCCAATGTAGTTAACTCAGCCACATTAGGGAGATTTAACCAATCATTGGATAAGCACATAGAGGATAATGGGATAGTGTAGTGGATGAGCTTAGATTAGTTCACAGGTCGGTGCAACATTGAGGGCCGAAGGGCCTGTTCTGCGCTGTATGTTTTATGTTCTATGACCTTGTTGATTTGGAAGGAGCCCGACTCGTGCTCTCTCTCTCGAGTTGCTCTTTTTCTTTTAATGTACTTGTAGCATCTCTTTGGATTATTATCTGCCAAGGCTATCTCATATCCTGTTTGTTTTCCTGATTTCCCTCTTAAGAATGCCCCCACACTATTTATAGTCTTCAAGAGGTTCATTTGATCCCAGTTGTCTATAATATGATGCTTTTTTATTCTTGACTTGAACCTCGATATTGACATGCATCCATTGTTCCTAATCTTATCAGCCTTACTTTCACGCTAAGAGGAACACAATGCCTCTAAACTCTCGTTCTCCCACTTTGGAAAGCCTCCCGCTAGTCAGTCAGCCCATCACATCTGAGGTCTACTCCAACCAACTCCTGAAAGTTCCAGTCTTTTCCATTAAAATTTTACTTTAATTGGCTTTAACTTTTCTGGAAGGCCTATCCTTTTCCATAATTATTTTAAAAGAAATAAAATTATAACCACTACTTCCAAACTGATCCCCTGCTAACATTTCATTCACTTGCCCTGCCTTATCCCCCAACAGAAGGTCAAGTTTAACAATGTTTCAGCAAATTTCAAGCACACTTTGGGTTCTATTTCCAAGATGGCATTCTAACAGCCAGTGTATACAATGCATGGTCAAATACTATTATGGAACTATGTCTTGCTGCAAATTTAACAGCCCCCTTGTTCATTTTGCACTTCCCTGTGTTTAAGCAGTTACTGCTCATTAACACGTCTACTGGTAAAATGCAGTTGTGTAAAGCATTTACTGTTTTTTTAAAAACAAAATCTTGGAATGTGGTTGACTCTGGCAAGTCAAAGCAACATTGCGTTTATAGAAAGTATACATGGGTGTTATTCACAGAACAGAGTCAGGCAAACATTGAGACAGTGCCAAAGCAAGAGGTTAGATAACTAACAGTTGTGGATTTGAAGAGCATCTTAAAGTGCCATGAGGTGGCGTGGTAGAGGTTTATGGAAGCAATTCCAGAATGTAGTGTGGAGATGGCTCAAAGCATTGCTACCTGTGGGGAAACAACTCAAGGGGGGGGGGGGGGAAGGCACGCCGTACCATCCATGATTCATCTTGCAGTTGCAGTGTGTGTGGGACTACCGCCCCCTGTAGGTTAGACCAGGACGGGCAGAGTTGCTCTTTGTAACAGGCAAAACTGAGGACTGCAGATGCTCTTTGTAACGACAGTAGTAAACGAGTTTGCATTTTTATAGCCATCCAACAGTGCTCGCTTTTTTTTTGTTGGATGTCAGTTCACAATACATCAGATCTACTGCATGTTTTTTCACACATCTGACATGGTGGGAATTTGATGTGATAAGCTCAATGCTTCTAATCTTGTCTTAGAAACTGAACCAGGCAACTGAGTCAATGGAAGGGCAACAGGCATTCACTTTAACTGGCTTCACACTTTAGGTGCAGAGATTAAAAGGGTTACATGACCAGTCCAGTCCACACAAGGCACAATGCTCACCCAAAACTGATTGGAATCTCTGACTGACAATAATCCAGCCAGTGAAACCCACATCCCATTTTTCTAACCAAGGTAAACTGCAATTCAGGTGGAATCTAGCAACATGTGGATTCACCCTGGGATGTTCTTAACGTCTGCTAATGATTGGTATCATCCCAAGTCTCAAAGAATTATCTCGGACATATTCCACATAACTCAAACTTATGTATTTCCCAGATATTCACCATTAATGCGAACATGCAGTTTCAGTACTCTCTTAACAAAATGCTCATTCATTCATTTCATGAAAGAGAAGTGAAATAACTTACATCACTGGATATTAATGCTTATTTTTGTACCTTAAAAAGTTTGAATGTTTCCCCACATTTAGGTCCTTCTATAGATATGTTCTAATAAACCTGTTCAGAGACCTTATGACACACCTCTGGAAGAAATTGGACTTGGACCCAGGCTGCCTGGTTCAGAGATAGGGACACTTATCATTGCACCACAAGAGCCCTAGATCCTTCTATAAGCTGAAGAGCAAGGAGCCACCATGGCAGAGTAGCACAAGATAGACTAAGGGAGCAAGAGGTGACCAATGGAGGGGAATTCCTCATAGGGGTGGCTCCTGCCATGGGTGACTTCAAATAATCTCTGAAAAAACTATTAATTCACATAATTGACCAATAAATTTAATGATCATTTGGAAAGTTCCTTACAACAAAACTTTATGAACTTTTTTTTTGAAAAGATCAACGTCCTCTTAGAAAAATGACTGCTGAAACTATGAGATGAATATTATCTAATTTCATCAGAATGTGTGAAGTATTGCCAAGAGGACTTGGTCTCCAATTGTGAGGGAGGGAGGGAGGGAAGGAATGAGGGAGGATCATTCCGAACAATGATAGTCTTCCAGAAAGACAAATGGTTCCTTTGTTGCTGACACAGGGGAACAAAGAGCAATTGATTATTCCAAAAATATCAGAATCCCATAGCATAGGGATTCACTCATTCAACTCAGAGTATATTCTTTCAACATGTTCTCAATCTAATTATTGACACTTACTTTCTTTTCCATCTACTTGAGCTCAGATCACCTGATCCAAAGCACCTTTCTTAATGTATTGTCCACCAGAAGATGTCCTGTATTGAAATCAGAATTCTTTCTGCATCCCTCAATGTCTGGAGGCACAGATCCCATTCTGCTCCCACAGTCACGGAGAGACAGTGTTGAACACTCTCTGATCAGGTGTAGCATAATCAATGTACTAAGCCTCATCTGTTACATTCCTGCAAGTAACTTAAAAACCAAATGTAAAACAGCACCATTAAGATAACAGGTGCGTCTGAACTGTAAGCCTTTAATCATTGTACACAGAGTTTGTATCCCTGGAAGACCGCTGAACTCCCAAGTCTCGACCAGGGAACTGAAACACTACCTCTGCATCCAGCTATCCAAAACTGCTTTAGCTCATTCGCCCCCTGCAGCAGGGAAGAGTTTATACACCAAGATTAAATTGTAAAGCCATTTATAAATCTTCTGCTTCTGAATTTCTTGCACAGGGATTAAACATTCGCTCATAGTATTGAACTGAAATAGTATATTTCATATAATTATAGTCACACATGATTTGGGGAACATTGATTGTCATGCACTCTTAGAAGAGGAGCAGTGTGGATTTCAAAAATACAAATCGAAATTTCTGGACTTGTTAAAACGCCTGCAACATAAAGAGGGTGGCTCAGTGGTTAGCACTGCTACCTCACAGCACTAGCTACCCCGGTTCGATTCCAGCCTTGGGTGACTGTCTGTGTGGAGTTTGCACATTCCCCCCATGTCTGCCTGGGTTTCCTCCCACAGTCCAAAGATGTTCAGGTTAGGCGAATTGGCCATATTAAATTGCCCATAGTGTTCAGGGATGTGTTGTTTAGGTGCATTAGTCAGGGGTAGAGTAATAAGGTAGGGAAATGGGTCTGGGTGGGTTACTCTTCGGAGGGTCAGTATGGACTTGTTGGGCTGAAAGGCCTGTTTCCACACTGTAGGGAATCTATGATTACAAAAGTTAAGCTACGATTTTTCATCTCATCTGCCTTAATCAATCAGCCCTCAGTTTGAGAAATTAATTTTTCAACATGGGCGATGGGAGGATTGGATCTCTCATCACTTCGATCCCATTAAACACCATTCCAAGCTTGATTATTTGACATGAGGCTTGGGGCTTGCCTCCATATTTCAAAGGTAGACTGTGTTTCTTTGCCATGGTTGTCTCATCTTTCCTACTCAAAGGTCGCTCGGTTTTGGAAGGTAGATGTTAATTAAGCACAGAGAATACAAAAACCCTTTGTGGGGAGGGTTGGGGGGGGGGTGGAGAAGGTAGCTCACATCAGGTCTCCATTTTAAAGTAATATAGAACTAACACTTAACTATGTTTCCGTTATTGCAACTGTAATTTTTTTTTAACATTGTACAAATTGTACAAGTTTTCTCAGACACATGAAAAGTATATACTCACAGAGACATAAAACACCTAGGTATAAAATATAAAGCAGTGTAATAGTTACTAAAAAGGACATGCCTTATTGCTACAGCGATTTTTGCTTCTTTTTTCCATACTGTACCACAACTTGTTCGGAGAATGTGATTTGCATAAATTATTCAAGTCTGAGAAATATTCACACATCTCAAATTCTACAATATTTAAAATAAACTTTTCTAACATATCTCTTTATTAAAAGAGAAATAAAAATGTCATTATGTAATTCTTTTAGGCCAGACACAAAGGTTTACACCTTAGTTGTTTTTTTTTCCCGTTTTTGTACTATTTACTTGCACAATAAAAGCTGCTGTTGGTACAAGGATTTAAGACCCTATCTAATGGTGCTCACACGTTCACAATGCCTATGCATTTGTGAAGGTCTATGAATGACCGAAGAATTACCAAACATGTATATTTCTAGCAAAAAAACCTTGGTTCCCATAGAAATAATTCCATGTTGCGGTTTGGACACTTGAATGGATTCCGATGTGTTAAAGCTGAGAATCCAAAGCAAGGCCTGATGTTGCAACATCTCGTCACCTCTGACCTCTTCTTGTAAAGGTAAGTGGTTAATTTGCATAATTTATACAGTTTTTTTTTTACTAAAGAGCATTTTCCTTCTTTATAAACCAGAAAAAAAAACTAATCTCTACAGATAAACTCCCCATCTCCAGCCAATGCTGTCGATAGGTTTTGGACATGAAGCTGTACAGCGCAATCAAACATACTTACATCTTAGCTCATTTCACAGGTACCGCCATAATCAAGGCACAAAGATCGTCTACAAGTATTTTTCTTCAATAAAGTTGTACAAAATAATACATTTTACAGTCTGTACAAGATAATCAGCAGTAAAACAAACAGAAAAAAACCAAATGTTGGACTATTTGTCCGTTCATGATCTAAGCTAAGGGATCGTAATTGACAGCTTGAGCAAACATGAGTGTGTGTCTGTGTGCGCGCGCGTGTGTGTGGGGCTGTTTCCAGCCTTCTTGTAGAAATTGAAGCAGTTTCTAAGATGTGATGAGACTCGATAGCCCCAAGACCTCAAAACACAGCTCCTACTTGTAGGACATGGGCATCCTGCCTCTTGGTTTTTGTTTTAGACAAAATCTTTGCCATCACTGGCGTAAGACGAGGTGCTTTTCTTTCAGCCGCCCTGCGTTCCTTAATGCTGGAAACAGTGAAACTATTCAATGTTGTGGTGCTGCTACATTGCTTGAACTTCCTCGACAGTATTTTTTCAAAATGACCTGATGCAAAAAGTGCATTTTCATCCTAATATATTTTACCCCATCAAGTACTCCCAAGTGTTGTATTGAAAAGGAACTCAGAGGTCTGAGGGTAGTGCCATCTTGTGCTGCCTAAGGGCAGAGACGACTAGACAATAGAGCTACAAGCCTGGAGGGAGACAGGCTGAGGTATACTCAGGCATCTGTCAGACACAGAGGTAGCCAGAGGGCTCACTGGAACCACAGAGAAGGAGCAGGAGCAGAGTTTTTTTGTAAAAACAAATACAATGGGATGCATGAAGAAAGGAGAAGAGAATACAAGAGAGGAGAAGTGAAGAAAGAGAGAATTCCGAGAGCAAAGTTGATCCACTTCACTCATACCTCTCCCGCCCTGTGTGGGCACATTAAGAAAAAGGAATCAGGGAGTCCAAAAATCAAGAACTCGGGTTGTTTCTCCATCACAATAGTTCATACTGGCGAAGATGCATTCTCTGAATAATGTCTCGACAGTCATTGAATACTCTGCGGATGTTTTCTGTATCTACGGCACAGGTGAAGTGAGGGTAACAGTAGTGTCGTCCATCTCCGCTCGCTGTGCTGATCCTCTGCAGAAAGAAGCAACAAGCACTTATCAATACTTGCCTTTGCCTATGCTCACAACTTAGTCAGATACTGATTCTTGGACAAAAGTGACATGCATGGAATGTTTCAAATATGACATGTTTCCCTTCTTATCTGTTAGCCACAAAGCAAAAGCAAACAGGCTTTCCCTCACTATAACAAACGATCAACATTGTTAAACAATCCAGTATGGGATGAAGTCATATTTGACAACAAATTACAAAGAGAGACTGCAATGGATGGTTCTTAAAGAACAGATTAAAGCAGCAGGGAGAGGCAGGGACGTTTAGTGTGGGTATTCCAGATTTAGGGACAAGACCACTGAAGTTATGGAATCATTGAATACCTCTAGTGTGGAAGCAGGCCATTCAGCCCATCGAGTCCACACTGACCCTCACAAGAGCATCCCACCCAGACCCAAACCCCGATTCTAGCCCTGTAACCCCGCGTTTCCCATGGCTGCTAATGATGGAGGGGAGAAAATTGGGAATGTGCAGGAGATTAAAATCAGAGGGATCTTAGTGTTTAGGTATAGTCAGGTAGTAGTGTAGACTTCAAGATCTTTATTACCGACAGTCGCTTTTAAAATATAAAAACATACTATGCGTAAGTTACCAAATTACTCTGCATCTCATAAAAACTATTTTGAGGATTAAACTGTGGGGAAGGGTGGGATAAAGACAAATACCACTTTCAAATAAACAGAGGAGGGGAAAATCATGCTCAAGTGTTAGAAAGATGTCCAAGCACTGATAACGTTGTCTTCTGTTCAAACTCAGACAATGTGCTACAGGCTTTGCAAACTGCTCTTCAATTTCTGTTACATTACTAAATAAAATGGGAAACGCTCCAATATAAAGAGAAAAACAATAGGAACAATTCAGCTGGTCTAGGAGCAGCTGTGGAGAGAGAACAAATGTTTTTGGGTCTGCTGGGAGGTTCTTGGCTGGAAATGTTAACTCTGCTTCCCTCTCCAAAAAGGCAATTAGATAGCGTCCATCATTCTCTGTTTTTATTTTTGATTTCCAGCATTCGCAGTTTTGCCCCTCTTGGTTCCGTTAAACAGGAGATCTGTTGCCCAAGTTCCCTCTGACTCTGCATCAGTAAATACTCACAAGAAATTCATCCCGTACAAAGTATTTTGCTCTTGTAACTCTTGCATCTTCTCCAGGTTCTGGTGTTGCTGTTTCCGAAACAAAGAAACAACGCATTTAAAAAAACAGTTCAAGAAACAGCTTATTAGTTATTGCTGGCTTGTTATGAATCACATCAAGACCCACTGGAAGAGAATGAATTGAAGGCTGCAAGGCAAACTTGCCTCTGATAGACATTTGAATAGTTCCAGAGAGGAAATGAATGCAGGCATTAATAGACAAAAATCATTAATAAAATAATTCAACTGCACAGTTTCTTTACAGCAGCTTGGGGGAGGATGGCGGAGATGTGGGTTCTAAGATAATACTATGACATAAATACAGGCTGGTAAACTGCTTTTACTGGCGTTCTGTCAGTGCAAGTGTCAAAGTGGCAATTAGCTCAGAGGGACTAGAAACAGGTCAGCGACTGGAGTCAAACACAAGCAAATTGGGTCAGAGGTGCATGTCAGAGCTATAGACAGAAGAAGGCCTGAACAATGATAAATGCATCAAAAAGTTCACTCAAACACTTCTTATCTTTCCAAATGCAATAAATCAAAGATGTGAACAATTAGTCCATAGAGGGGAGATAACTCCACAGAGGCCAGTATCCCATCACCAAGTCACTGTGTATTTCCATGTGCAAAGTACATGATTCTGACCCAGCTCCCTCAGAGTCAGCTTCGAAAGTGAGCAGAACCCCTGACCCTCCTAATTACTTTTTTTCTTTTTTTTTCCTACCCCCACACTACTGCCTAACTGCGGTAGTGCTTATTTTTCCCCCAGCACCCATGCTGTGTATCCTCCTGATTATATCTGTCAGTCAGGGCTCCCTGATTGGACCAGATTAACAGCCCCAGTCAGGGAACTGATATTCTATAAGGTCCACCTGGCAGACCTCATTATAATCACTACACGAGGTAGAAATAGGAAATGCTGCAAATACCCAAGTCTGATGATATCTATGGTGAGAAACAGAGTAAGGTTTCAGGCTAACACCCTTTTGTTAGAACATGGACAAATCAGGAATATAGCAGACTTTGGGCCAGTGACAAGGGGAACAGAGAACAAAAAGGAAGGTCAGTAGTAGGGTGGAAGATCAGGAGAAATTCAATCCCAGAAGAGTTGATGGTGTGAGTCAAAAGGAAGTGGTTCTGGGACCAGAAAAATAACAAAAGATGTGTCCAGAGATTCTGATGAAAGGTCATTGATCTAAGCTGCGAACTCTTCTCATTTCTCCAGATGATACCAGACCTGAACATTTCCTGCATTTTGTTTCAGATTGCCAGCATCTGCACTATTGTGCTTTTGTATGTGCTTTGTTGAGGTATGAATAGCAGAGTCTTGAATGGCTGTAGTGTAATAAATGCTGGTCTTGTCAGACATCCTGTGAATTTTTAAAAATAAAATACCCATGGGGGCAAGCCTTTATTGAGGTGGAAGTGAAATGAGAGTCACTAATACATGTATTGTGTGGTAGAGGTTTGGAACACTTCTGCAAACAGCAATTAATGCTTGATCACATTCATTTGAAATCTGAGATCAATAGTTTTTTTTGTCAGTCCTAGGGGCTGAGAGATATGCAGACACGATAGATGGATGGACACTGTTAAGCCAATGTCTCAAGGCTCAAAAGGGTTAAATAGGCATTTCCTGCTTTAGAAAAGTGAGGTGGGGGGGGGGGATCTTATCAAAACATATACAATTATAAAGAGAATGGATAAGATAGAAGCAGGGAGATTGTTTCCACTATTGGGTGAAACTAGAACTAGGGGGCATAGCCTCAAAATAACAGGCAGTAGATTTTGGACGGAGTTGAGGAAGAATCTTTCCAGCCAAAGGATTGTGAATCTGTAGAATTCCTGCCCAGTGAGGCAGCTGAGGCTACCTCACTGAATGTGTTTAAGGTGAAGATAGATAGATTTTGAACAGTAAAGGAATTAAGGGTTACGGCCAGCAGGTGGGTAAGTGGAGTTGAGTCCATGAGAAGGTCAGCCATGATCTTATTGAATGGCACAGCAGGCTCGACGGGCCAAACGGCCTACTCCTGCTCCTCATTCTTATGGACCCTTGCTCCTAAAGAGTCTCTCCACAATTAGTACAAAACTGAAAAAGCATTACCGTCATCTGGTGTCGTGTAGCGTGTATATTCTGGAAAATAGTCTTCAATTTTGGATTTTCCCGCCAACACTTTCTCAGCCAGAAGGTCTTGCTTGTTCAAGAAGAGGATGACAGAAATGGTTCGCAGCCACCTAGCACAAAGGGACACCAGTCAGCACGTGGTAAACCAGCAACTCCTACCCATACAGTGGGTTCGCTGGGATTGGAGTAACAGTTACAGTTTGCAGTCTGTCAGTGCACATCTACTGAGGCCCAATGCTTACTGAAGCAGTATGACTAGATTAGATTAGATTAGATTACCTACAGTGTGGAAACAGGCCCTTCAGCCCAACAGGTCCACAACAACCCTCCGAAGAGCAACCCACCCAGACCCATTCCCCTACATTTACCCCTGACTAATGCACCTAACACTACGGACAATTTAGCATGGGCAATTCACCTAACCTGCACATCTTTGAATTGTGGTAGGAAACTGGAGCACCCAGAGGAAACCCAGGCAGACACAGGGAGAAAGTGCAAACTCCACACAGACAGTCACCAGAGTGTGGAATCAAACCCAGGTCCCTGGCGCTGTGAGGCAGCAGTGCTAACCACTGAGCCACTATGTTGCCCCATTATTTCTTAATGAATAACTCCTTATATTTCTTGTAAAAATATACTTCACATTTGTGTGTGTTGAAAGTAATTTGCCAATTATGTACTTATCCTGCAAGGTTATTATGGCCTCCTTTTAGTTTGTTGCAATTTCTCCCACTATTGACCTCCAATTGTCCCTAATTTGATATCTTACGTCTTTAACTGCAATATCTAAGTAATTAACATACCGCAGCATGCGAATAATAGGAGGACCAGCAATTTAAAAATAGTTCTATTCTCAGCTCCTCTTTAAAACAGGAAAGTATTGATGATAAGGAGTGGTGACCCAACTCGCTCCTCAGGAATAACCATTACTAGAATTCCCAGTGGAATTACAAGAGAATGAACTGGAGGGTTCTCAGTCAACACAAGCAGTCAATTCCACATAAAGGCAGATGGTAAAATTGTGTATAAAAATGTTATGTATTAAGATTAATTCACCCAGCAGAATGAGAAATGTCGGGATCCATTGTCCGAAGATGATAGCAGTAAATACAAAATCCTTATTTTCTCTACTGTCCGGGGATATGCAGGTGACACTGCTCCTCAATAATGGTTACCAAAAGGCCAAATTGAAACTAAATTTGTGATTTCTTGGCCAAGTTCTGCATAACTTTAAATGAGAAGAGACAGAGGGAATGAAAATCACAGGAAGTGCAGCCTTAAACAGCCGATAAAACATCAGCCTCTCAAAAAAAAACTTGACAGCCAAACATACGTCTGTATTAAAAAAAAAGGCAGGTTTTCTTTTACCTGTTATTCCAAATGCTTTTGAAGAGATCAAGAGCTTCTCGGAGTCGATTGGTGTTGTTGTCTTCCCTTATCACCATGTTGTAGCTACTACTGGCCACCACAAAAATAATGGCCGTGACATCTATGTGTAGTCGGGGGCAGATTGACAATTCCATTCAGTCCACGGAGACAGAAGGGAAAGGAAATGGAAACAAGAAAATAACATGGTTACTGGATTCAAATGTAATATCCTGATTTTGGTAACAGACAACAATCAACAGACAGGAGCGTTTCCCTCCCAGTCGGGGAACACTTCAGCGGTCCAGGACATTCGACCTCGGACCTTTGGGTGACCATCCTCCAAGGCGGACTTTGAGACAGGCAGCAGGGAAAAGTGTCACATTACAGGTGACTTCATTGCATTATATACACACACTGACGCGCACACACACACACACACACACCTGTGGGATGAATTTGTACTTGCAGGGTTACATTGTACTCTGCTCGAAAACTGCATCAATCCAAGTAAGACTTTGTTAATTCATTTTTTAGATTAGAATCAGTCTAAACATTATGGTACAGACAACAGCACAGAGGGGTGCTAATACCCAATACATTTACTGGGCTGACACCAATTGTTAAAGTTCACTTGAGAACGTAACTTTTAAAAAAACGTTTTGCGATTTATATATGAAAGAAGTGAGCTGAAAATGTGTTGCTGGAAAAGCGCAGCAGGTCAGGCAGCATCCAAAGAACAGGAGAATCGATGTTTCGGACATAAGCCCTTCTTCAGGGCTTATTCCTTCCTGAAGAAGCGCTTATGCCCGAAACATCGATTCTCCTGTTCCTTGGATGCTGCGCTTTTCCAGCAACACATTTTCAGCTCTGATCTCCAGCATCTGCAGTCCTCACTTTCTCCCCATATGAAAGAAGTGAAACTAACATGGTCATTCTAACAGATGAGAGACTTAACAAACAGTGAAGGCATTTTTCATTGTATGATTTCAGTTACATCACACTGTAAACTTTTGCTATAAATTGTGTCTCTTACAATTATGTACTCCACAACCACCTGATGAAGGAGCAGCGCTCCAAACGCTAGTGCTTCCAATTAAACCTGTTGGACTATAATCTGGTGTTGTGTGATTTTTAACTCTGTACACCCCAGTCCAACACCAGCATCTCCAAATCAGAACCACCAATCGGTCTTTAACAGAACCTAGTGATGCTAAAGTTGGATGAGGTGCCATCAATGGCCTGACCAGTAGAGGGAACATGGTGAACATGAGAAAATGAGGACCACAGATTCTGGAGATCAAAAAGTGTGACACTGGAAAAGCACAGCAGGTCAGTGCCTCTGGGTGCTCCGGTTTCCTCCCACAATCCAAAGATGTGCAGGTGAGGTAGATTAGCCATGCTAAATTGTCCAGGGATATGCAGGCTAGCTGGCTTAGTCTTTCCTGATGAAGGGCTTATTCCTGAAACATCGACTCTCCTGCTCCTCGGATGCTGCCTGACCTGCTGTGCTTTTCCATCGTCACACTTTTTGGGAGCATGGTGAACAGCAGGTGATATCCAACATGACCATTCCGAGCTGAAACCTTCCATAATGGAGCACTGACTGACCAATGACTTGCTCCGAATGTCACTGTGTACTGCCAAAGTAAAGGCCAATCTTCAGATCTGAAATGCACTTCACACTCTGGTCACCTCACTGCAGAAAGGGTATTATTAAACCAGAAAGAGTGCAGAAAAGATTTTTTAGGAAGTTACTTGGACTGGAAGGTTTGAGTTATAAGGAGAGGCTGGATAGGCTGGGACTTCTTTCCTTGAAGACTGAGAGGTGACCTTATAGAGGTCTACAAAATGATAAGAGGCACAGATAAAGGTAGATAGGCTACTGCTTTTCCCCATGGTATGGGAGTCTTAAACTAGAGGGCATAGGTTTAAGGTGAGAGATACGAGGGGTCCAGAGGGACATTGTTTTCACACAGAGGGTAGTGATTGTCTCGAATGGAGGTAGTAGTGGAAGCGAGTACAATTTCATTATTTAAGATGGTTAAAAATCACACATTGTCAACCACCTGTTGAAGGAGTAGTGCTCTGAAAACTAGTGCTTCCAAATAAACCTGTTGGACTATAGCCTGGTGTTGTGTGGTTTTTAACTTTGTCCACCCCAGTTCAACACTGCCATCTCCAAATCATTATTTAAAAAACGTTTGGACAGGTACATGGATGGGAAAGGTATAGAGGGAAAAGGACCAAACACAGGCAGACGGGCCTAGATTAGTTGTGAAAACTGGGTGGTATAGACGAGTTGGGCTGAAGGGCGTGTTTTCATGCTGTAACCCTCGATGATTCTAACACCAGTCCAGGAAAGCAGTTTAATTCCTGATTGAAGAGACAAGTAACAATTACAGCAGGCTACTGAAAAGGAGCTCAATGTGCTTTGGAGGGAATTAATGGCTGTAATAAGATGGATACAGTAAGATGGCAGGTAGGCTGTTTTATGATGTAGCAAAAAGGGACAATTGCATTGGGCTGACTGTTGCACTTGAAACATCAATCGACCACCCCCCACCGAAAGCAACCAATCCATGTACCCATTTTCCTTCCAAGAATATGGTCACCCAGTACAGGGTATAACTTCCTGAGATTGGGAGTTAGCAGCACTGTAACAGCTCAACAAAGGGACCAGGGGACTTACAGACACCATTCAGGTGTCTGGACAAGGGCTTACCACGGACTCTTACCACGAAGAGTCTAAATACTTCAGCTGTTTGGCACTTTTGAGGATCTTATTTATAAATCAAATTCATTTTCCACCATCTGCAAATCCGGGTGCCCAGAACATTATTTGGGATTCTAGATTAATAGTGCCCAATAATATCACTAGGCCATCACCTCCAGGTATCTTTTAGGAAGCAAACTGGGCTCCAGGATACCCCATTTGCAAGTGTACACCATCACTTCTTTTGTGGAGTCGGGAAGGTTGATTTTTCAAGAATCATTCTTGCCATTACTCTGCCCTGGATTATCATTTCAGGACCACCACCACCACTTCCAGATGTTATCTGGTATCCCAGCATTGCTTTGGTCTGGATCAGCCTGTTCAATTGAACCTTTGAAGCATCAGGAATCATATTGCTCCATTAGAGACCTACCCTTAGGTGGCAGCACTGGGTTAAGTAGAATCTGACCAATGCTTCAATCCATTAAATCAGAACTGTGTCAGTGAGAATCTGTTAACTTACAATCCTGAAATCCACATGTGGATTTCCCCATGTTTTGATTAAGGAACAAAATCAACATTTTAACCTTAAACCTGATTCTTTGCATTTTCAGCTGGTAGTTGTGCACTGTGTTCGTGATTAATAAATTAATTAACAAATAGGAAATGGACAATGGCCATCACTTAACGCCTTTTGGAATCTGAAAAGGTCTCTGTAAACTAATAAAGTGACAATGGGGTAAACTAGTAGGAGTAAGTGGCAAAAGCAATCCAATGGTAAGTTCTATATTCAGTGGCCGTGTTCTCATAGAATTTTAACAACAATGTGACACCCAGGAGAACAACTGATAGCCTTTTAAAAAAATATTAAATGCTCCCCCTCAATTACTGACCATTGAAGCACTGGATCCATTTTCTACGTTCATCTCTCTGTCCGCCCACATCAAACATACTGGAAAAGAGAGGCAACAGAGTCAGGAATCTCACTTACTGAATCGATAGTGTAATACACGTTTATTGACCGGGGAAGTGGGAGGGAGGGAGGTTTGCTAAATACTGAAGAATTTTATATTGTCTATAATATTACACAATGACTTTCTGTCAGTGTTGGTAGAACACTTTATTGACGTGAGTTAATAATGTAATGATATTGTCCTTGATGTGACTTAGAAGCTGTTAATTGAGATGTATCACACCGCCTTTCACTGGTCAATACTATCCATAAGTAAGACACAGAAAGTTTAAGCAGTTTCCTCTATGATTGAGGAAACTAATTTTAAAACTCTTTAGCCCTTTCCACTATCCAAGAAAGCCCCCTGAGATCAATGTTTCTGCACTGATCCTGCTCAGCAGCAGAAGCCTCCAGCATTGCTTGCTATATTTTGGAAGGTCCTTACGCCTTATCAGGAAATGTTGTTGCATAAATCTCTCAAATTAGCTGCTTCTATGTCCTTACAAAGATCAGCAAGTTGTTTAATTAATACAATCTTTTAGCCATGATTCAGCAAACCATCTGGGAAACAGAGGCAGGAAAGAGTTTCATAAAAATGCAAATAACGTGAAAAAAGTATAAAAATGGCTTCACTTAACACGGTCAAAACACAAAAGTAAAAAGAGTGGAATTTTAGCACTTCCCCAATAGGAATTATTAAAATTATTTGCACTTTTTTTAGTCTGTCTTCACGTCCTCAGATATCTGAATGTTTTCAAGCGCTCATTTGAAAGACAGTCAGTGCATTGCAGACAAAGGGTCAGCCAAGTGACACACACAGCAATCGAACAGAGAACTTGATAATGTATGCTTTCTGGTGATAATAGGATGAAAGAAGTTTGCTGGTCAGGATGCTGGAGAACTCCTTGTTCACTTGGGAACAGCATGGGATCCATGGTTACCTTTGACTGTAATGGAGAGAGTTTAGCATCTCGTCAAAAAGGCAGCACCGTCCACCACAGAGCAGCATACTGGCACTGCTTCAGTCTAAAACATCTTCCTGCTATCATTCTGTGGGATGAGAGTGTCACAGGCCAGACCAGAAACTATTGGTCATCCTGGATGATAACTTAAGAGGTCTTCAGTAAAAGAATTCCAATTCAACAACAGAGAAACCCTTCAAAAGTCAGTTACCCAGAGGTTGGATCTTCCCTCCCTCGATAATTCCCATGGGCTTTGGCTGATAAATAGTCACTTGAGAAGCTGTGATAACCTTGCGACAGTTAGGAGCGTTCAAATTATAGGACTGATTTAGAGACATACTCACTGAAAATTTACTTTGTCAACTTGAAATCTCGTTTCAAAAATCCCTGATGTCAAAACTCTGCAACGGAGCAAATCCTGGTGGAAAAGACAAGAAGGATATTCACAAACATATCTGACTGAGAAAAACACTTCCACAGTGTGCGTGCAATTGGCTGGGTAAAGCTATTGTGATGGACCTCCTGTGAAACTTTACCTGAGCAGCATTGCTGATAGCACTTTGATTGCTACTGGAAGAAAAGCAGAACTGCAAGACTAGAATTCACTGACTATCACTCAACTCACTTGAATAGGTGGTGGTGAGCTACCTCAAATTCATAGGCTATAAGATGTGAGAGCAGAGGTACCATTCGGCCCATCAAGTGCACTCTGCAATTCAACGAGATCATGACTGATCAAGACCTTACTGAGGGTGCCATCCCATCCTCCTTAATCTAACTGGTACAGAAGTAAGCTTACATTAAATTGGGGATCTCACCCACTTGGAAAGCTGATCTACATCAACTCCAATTATGATCAACTCCTTTGATCTCCACAGCATCAATATATATATATATATATATCAATCAATCCCCATCTTGAACAAACACAACGACTAAACATCCACAGCATCCAAACATCCGTTGCCTGAGTGCGGAGACCCTTTTTGCTTCTCTGTTCTAACTGGCCGAGCCTTAGTTCCAGCTGCCCCAGCCAACGCAACACTCTCCCAGCATTGACCTGACTGACCACCTGAATAATAACCTGCTTCAATATGATCTACTTTCATTCTTCTATACTCTAAGGAATACAGGTCCACTGAATCGCTCTTCACTGGGTACTCACCTCTTCCCAGGAATCAGTCTCGTGAATCTTCATAAGTTGGGCCAGCCTTCTTAGGGAAAGATCCCAAACTGTACACAGTCCTTCAGCTGCCATCTTACCAAGGCAGTTAGACTTTATTGTTATGCTCCTCTTCCTTTGTAACAAACCCTACCATATTAATTTGCATACCTAATTGCTTGTTTCCTGCATGCTAACCTCCAGTGATTCAGGTGCAAAAATACCCAAGTCCATCACCTCCATCTTATTCCTGAAGACTATCTGCTTCCCATTAGCTAACGGATCCACTAAGTGTGCTCATGAACTAACCCCTACACTATGAGCGCATATTGTGTGCAGCAACCTTTAATGTGAGACTTTAATCAAATGGAAATCCAAGTTCACCACATCTACAGGTTCCCCATTATCCACATCGCTCATTACTGCTTCAAAGAACAAATTACTCAGCACTATCTCCCTTCCGCAAAACCAGGCTGACTCTGCTCAACTGCACTGCGATTTTCAAAATCTCCTGCTCAAACCTTTCTAATAATAGATTCCAGAATCTTGCCCATGGTAACTGGTCCAGAGTTTCCTGTTCTTTTTTTGTCTCCTCCCTCTCTGAAATAGAGAAGTTGCATTTGCTATTTTCTGAGCTTTCTTGAACTGCTGCAGTTCACCTTGTGTATGTGCACCTCCAATGCTGTTAGAAGAGGAGGTGTAGAGTTCTGACCCGGCATCGATACGTTGGTAACACTCTGATACATTTCAGGTGGCATTGAAGAGTCAATCACATGGGCTATGGGAATGGAGTCACATAGAGGCCAGACCAGGTCAGCACAGCAGATCTCCTCCCTTAAAAGAACGGCTGAGTCTTCCTGACAATTGTTGATTGTTCATGGCACCACTACTGACACTACCACAGAACCAGACAATTGTTACACAAAACACCTCCTCTCACACTGTATCATGTCTGCACTGACTGAGCATCTCAAATTAACATCAATCTCCTGCCTTCTCCCCGTGATCTTGCACATAATTTCTATTTACATAATCATCTCATATCCTTTTGAATATCTCAATTGATCTGCCTGCTCCAGGCAGTACATTCCAAACACGGACCACTCATGGTGTGAAGCGCTTTCTTCTCACCTCACATCTGCTTATTTTGTAAAACACTAAAGCGGTGTCCTCCACTCGCATGAATTGGAAGCATTTGTCCCTCTGTCCAGACCCTCATGATTTTGAAAACTTCTTTCAGATATCCTCATCGATTTCTTCTCTCTAAGGAAAACAATTGTAAGTTCTCCACTCTATTCTAATCACTGAAAGTTCTCATCTCTGGAACCATTCTCATAAATCCCCTTTGCAGTCTCTCTCTAACATGTTCACACCCTTCCAGAACAGCAAAATCTGAAATTCCATTCTCCAGCTTGGGTCTAACTGCCATCTTATACAAATTCACCAAATCCTCTCGCTTTGTACCCATATAGCATACCCCTATGAACAATCTGAATATTAGAAATAATAACAATAGAACATTATTAGAATATTGTTGGTTTATTAACAGCTCTATTTTACATGCACATATACTCCTTGTCCTTTCTGCTCCTGCTGACCCTTTAGGATTCTATCCTTTAGTTTATATTGTCTGTCTATGGTCTTTGTATCACAGCAACTTTCAATTTAAGCTTTTTATAATTAATGAAATTTAATTAATCAATTCAATTAAATCCCACCAGCTGCCATGTCTCCAGGGCAATAAATTGGTAATACACCAAACAAAATACTACGGATGCTGAAAACTTGATACATAGATGGAAAGTGCTGGATAGACTCTCGAAATTGGAGGAAGGAACAGAATCAGACTCTTGTGGGCTTTGTCTTGTTAATAGAAATGATATTGGAATAGAGGCATCAGGCTATGAAGATTGACTACAAGTTGTTCTCACAACACAAGTAGCAGCAGACCATGGTTTGCAACCTCACATAGAAACTGGTGATGGAAGAGATCTGATAAATGGCCAGAATACTGGTTACATTGAGGAAGGTAGTCAAAATTAAAAGACAAATATATCTTCGGGGTAGCAAAGGCAAACAGAGTGTTAAAGAGAAACTTGATTCAAGGGACCCAATGTGTTATTCCGTTATGGACAGGAGCAATTTACCTCCAGCCATTTACACACCTTCTTCCCAAACCATAACAGTTCAGGTAATAATCCAATTTTTTCTTGAATACCTCGAGGGAACCTGCCTTCACCACACTCTCCAATCCTAACCACTTGCACTGTAAAAAAAAATTCTTGAGTCATCATTACTTCTTTTACCAATTACTTTGAATCACTGCCCTCCGGGACAGGGTAGGGGGGATGGTTGGGTCTGGATGGGATGTTTTTCAGAGGGTTGGTGCAGACCCAATGGGCTGAGTGGCCTCTCTCTGCACTCTACGGATTCTATGGATTTTGAAAGAACAATTTGCTTCCAATTCTGTTGTTCCTGTGGTAATGTGATGGCTCAGCCTTCGTGTTTGTTATGACCAGGTAAGGAGCAGGAATCAACTCCCTCTTTTTAAACCCCATATCGGTCAGTGGGAAAAGATGTCTTCCTTTCTTTCGCTCCCTCAGGAAAACCTTGATAACTAGCTCCTTCTTTTTCTCTTGAATTCAAACCAATTGCCAATCCCGTGCAGGGATAATAGAAATGGACAGTGAAGGGTGAATGTTGGAAACAACGCAGAGATGAGGGAACAAGTTCAACCGCAAGTCCCAAGGCAGGTTAGGACAAAGACAGTGAATGTGGAATATCTGCTATTGTTAAATCTTTTTGCTGTTATTCTTTACTGACATTGTAATGGTACCAGAAACAAAAGGGAATAGATATTGTTTCCTTCATTCTTTGTGATGGAGAGGTGTTAAAATCGCAGTAAATATCGATGTATCAGATTCAAGACTTTTCGTGGACTAAAATTACTTTTAAAAAGGAATAGACATGGACTAAAAGTGCCTGACCACTGAGTGAGGGAAGCTCCCTGAGACGTGTGGAAGAAAGGAAGCTGACTGCACTGAAATTAATGTTTTGATTAGATTAGATTCCCTACAGTATGGAAACAGGCCCTTTAGCCCAACAAGTCCACACCGATCCTCCAAAGAGTAACTCACCCAGACCCATTCCCCTACATTTACTCGTACCTAATGCACCTAACACTATGGGCAATTTAGCATGGCCAATTCACCTAACCTGTACATCTTTTGGACCCACGCAGACACGGGGAGAACGTGCAAACTCCACACAGACAGTCGCCTGAGGTGGGAATCGAACCCAGGTCCCTGGTTGTGTGAGGAAGCAGTGCTAACCACTGGGCCACTGTGCTGCCCCAAACCTAAACACACTGAACTGCAGCAACTGAGCCAGCATCAAGAGATTCATATCTTTGGCTTTGATTCAGACTTGTACAATCGTTTCACATATTGGGAGATGGAAGACTTGATCCGTCAATTTGCCAGCATAAAGACAACAGAGCCGGATTCAGAAATGTAGATGGAACTATATTTCAGCAGTGGCATTCGAACAGCAGAACTGAGAAGGGTAAGTGGACTTGGAATCAAGAATTGGACGACTTTCTCTTTCTAACTCTCTCTCCCCCTCTACTTCCTGCTTTTCTCATCATCTTGGTAGTCATAGCAACAACACTGAATGCACAAATACTTAAAATCCAGTGAAATTTAAAGATTTAGAAAGTAAAGCGTTACTTTTAATCTCATTGTCCCAGCATGTGATAGAAGACGACAGGGTTTATTTCTGGGCTTTAATCAGTTCTATTCATTTTGACTGAACAGATGTTCCACGAATGAATATCTTCAGCATATTCAGTCCTTGTGTTTATGAGGTTGACAGATCTTTGGCCACTAAAGGAAACCAAGGGATCTGGCAAGAAAGTGGAGGTGAAGTGAATGATGATTTTACCATGATTTCACTTAATGGCAGAACAGCTTGTGCCTACTGCTTCTGTTTTTTAAATAATCTTCGTCCTGCACACGTACACAAACTGACCTTCAGACTGTATGTGGTATTCAGTACAACAGGGAACTATGAGATATTCACTCTCCAGCATCTGCAGTACTCACTTTCATCTAACTAGAAGATATTGGTGATTTCAATTCATGTTTGTGTTTAGAATTGAAACATCAAGGCAGAATCATACCAAGAGCATCTTATTGGCATCTATCCATATACAAGTCACTGTGAGCAGGGGATCACTCTTTGAAATGTAGAAATTTATATTTTTGGCTTGGTTGTGGTATTGAAAAGTCAAGTCTTTACTGGATGAATGACTAATGATGTGCTGTTATATGTGGAAAATTCAAAGTCTGGAATGAAGTAAATGTGAGTGTATATTTTAAGGTGCTTCAAATTTTATGCATATACTGCATTAATGTACAAGTCGATCTCAGATACACGTTAACCTCTTGAGTTTTGGCCTTTAAGGCCTATCGTTTTTCATGCCCATTGCGTAGAAATCAAATTTAGTTTTTCGAAGCTCAAACAGTTCAGAACCAAAGTATGATCCCAAAGATGGCAATGATTTGATTCCAACTTTACAAATGATGAAAATGAATATTTTTAAATAAATGTTTAAAACACGTCAGGCATCTGGATGGGTATATGAATAGGAAGGGTTTGGAGGGATTATGGACCGGGTGCTGGCAGGTGGGACTAGATTGGATTGGGATATCTGGTCAGCATGGACAGGTTGGACCGAAGGGTCTGTTTCCATGCTGTACATCTCCATGACTCTATGTCAAATAATTAGTAAAAGTGAAATGTCTATAGCTTGAAGTGCTATAAAAAAAACATAAGTAGTAATTAATGTAAATTATTTCATGTTCTTAGTTTCTAATTTACATAATTGGATTTCACTTAAGAGCAAATCAAACATAGTCCAACCACTTAAAACACTAATGATGTAAAAGATAACTTTTGTCTAAAAGAAAACATCTCAATAGCTTGACCGTCAATGAATATATACATTATTATACATATGATGATGAAATGAGAGAATAGAGACAGATTTGGATCAGTTATACTCCGCTGGTTAAGTCACTTACCTGATCTGATGGGGAGTAATCATTTTGTCGGACTTGGTCAATTCTGTCTAAAAAGCTAAAAGAAACAAAATGCCAAGATTATTCTTTGCTCCACATTTGAAACTAGAAAGCAGGTTATTTTATGAAATAATTTTTTTTCAGTGCTCACAAATCGTTCATGCAAAACTCTTTGACCAATGCATTCTCGCTTTTTGCGATTTAACTGGAAAGAGGGCTCCGATAATTAGATTGCTAATTTTTAGATTAGATTAGATTAGATTGCTTACAGTGTGG
>NC_057713.1:13302555-13314243 GCF_004010195.1 Chiloscyllium plagiosum
GACCTGCACATTTTTGGACTGTGGGAGGAAACCGGAGCACCCGGAGGAAACCCACGCAGACACGGGGAGAATGTGCAAACTCCACACTGAGGCAGGAATTGAACCTGGGTCTCTGGCGCTGAGGCAGCAGTGCTAACCACTGTGCCACCCATAATGATTGGGAAAAATACAAAAACGGAAAATGCTGAGGAAACTTAACAAGTCTGGTGGCATTTGCAGAGAGAGAAAGAGAGTCCAGTTCGGAAGTGCTGCCAGACCTGCTAAGATTTTCCAGGTATTTATTTTTGTTTCAGACTTCCAGCATCTACAGATCTTTGTTTCATTTTGTTACATGTTCGGTGCAATGATATCTGTTGTAGCTGATGGCCACAGGGATACTCAGATCAGTGTCATTATATCACTGCCAGGTCTCTCCCATTTGGCACAGTAACTGCTCCACATAGCCCGATGGAGGGTATCGTCAATGTGAAGGTGGGAATCACTCTCCATAATGACAATGCTCGATTCTGTAATGGCCAGATGCGTCTGTGAAAGCTAAAGCAGTCAGCTTGGGGTCAAATTCACCCACTGTGCCAGCCTGGTCAGTAACAGAGTGAGACCCTCACCCACTGCTGTGCCAGCCTGGTCAGTAACAGAGTGAGACCCTCACCCACTGCTGTGCCAGCCTGGTAACAGAGTGAGACCCTCACCCAC
Organism: Chiloscyllium plagiosum; assembly: GCF_004010195.1. NCBI lineage: Eukaryota > Metazoa > Chordata > Chondrichthyes > Orectolobiformes > Hemiscylliidae > Chiloscyllium > Chiloscyllium plagiosum. The sequence continues at coordinate 13,303,249 of NC_057713.1, forward strand.
TGCTGTACCCATCTGGTCAGTAACAGAGTGAGACCCTCACCTACTGCTGTACCAGCCTGGTAACAGAGTGAGACCCTCACCCATTGCTGTACCCATCTGGTCAGTAACAGAGTGAGACCCTCACCCACTGCTGTACCTGTCTGGTCAGTAACAGAGTGAGACCCTCACCCACTGCCGTGCCAGCCTGGTCAGTAACAGAGTGAGACCCTCACCCACTGCTGTGCCAGCCTGGTAACAGAGTGAGACCCTCACCCACTGCTGTACCCGTCTGGTCAGTAACAGAGTGAGACCCTCACCCACTGCTGTGCCAGCCTGGTCAGTAACAGAGTGAGACCCTCACCCACTGCTGTGCCAGCCTGTCAGTAACAGAGTGAGACCCTCACCCACTGCTGTACCAGCCTGGTAATAGAGTGAGACCCTCACCCACTGCTGTGCTAGCCTGGTCAGTAACAGAGTGAGACCCTCGCCCACTGCTGTACCAGCCTGGTCAGTAACAGAGTGAGACCCTCGCCCACTGTTGTACCAGCCTGGTCAGTAACAGAGTGAAACCCTCGCCCACTGCTGTACCAGCCTGGTAAGTAACAGCGTGTGACCCTCACCCACTGCTCCCCATTCTTTGTAACAAACCCTACCATATTAATTTGCATACCTAACTGCTTGTTTCCTGCATGCTAACCTCCAGTGATTCAGGTGTAAAGATACCCAAGACAGTCACCTCCATCTTATTCCGGACGACTATCTGTTTCCCTTGAGCTAACCGATCCATTGACCAGGCTCATGAATTTCACTGAGAACATCTTGTGCAGGAACCTTTGATGTGAGACTTTAAACAAGTGGAAAGCCACATCTGCAAGTTCCCCATTATCCATATCGCTCATTACAGACTCAAAGAACTCTAATAAACTCGTCAAATGTAACTTCCCGTCGACCAAACCAAACCAGGACGTTTCATGCAAAATGAGACTATTGCACGGTCAGCTACCTTCTCCCCAGCTCCACCTCCCTCCCATTTATCTCTGCACCCCCGATGCTCCCAGCCTCATTCCTGATGAAGGGCTCCTGTCTGAAACATCGATTTTCCTGCTCCTTGGATGCTGCCTGGCCTGCTGTGCTTTTCCAGCCCCACCCTAATCTGATCCTGCCTAGTTGCACAGCGATTTTCAAAATGCCCTGCCAAGAACTTTTCTATTGATAGGTTCCAGCATCTTCCCCACGGTCGACGTTACGGTTACCGCAGTTTCCAGTTTTTTTTCTCTCCTTCCTGTCTGACACACGGAATCGTATTGACGGAATTCAAATGGAAGCTTCCGGAATGTAGAGAACTGTCGGAAAATTAAAACCATCTACCATTTCAGCAGCCAGTTCTTTGAAGGTCCACAGATGACATCCAAGCAGGACCTACCCTTTCCCTCGTGATTATAACGGTTTTAAGTTTCTCCCTCTCTTTCACATGGTGATTCACCAAAGTGCTGGATAGTGAGAGCTGTTAAGGTCACTTCAGGTTTTTCAAAAATAGTACTGAGCACTATTTTATGTTCAACCAGCAGAGAGCAACAGAGCACTTTTTATCTGGACAGTGCTGACTGTAAATCTGCTACATGCCTCTGTCAGCTACAACACTGAGTGGAATTCTAAACTTCAACTGCTTTAATCGTGTAGTATTTTCAGAATCAGAAACTGGACAAGACAAAAGGGGGAAAAAAAACTGCCTTTCACGAAATGCAGGGGACAGAATCTCGTGTTGCTGGCAGTTTATGGAACACAACAACCAAGACGGGGGTTACGTCAGAAGAGAGACAACGTGAGTTTTGTTTTTGAGTCATCACTGATAGCGGTGTCACTGGCTGGCCCAGCATTTATTGCCCATCCCTAATTGCCCAGCTAAGAGTCAACGATATAGCGAGTTTTGAGAAGATTTGTAGCCCAAGTTGAGGTTCTGAATGTAGGTTTGCTCGCTGAGTTGGAAGATTCGTTTCCAGACGTTTCGTCACCTTACTAGGTAACATCTTCAGTGCGCCTCTGGACAAAGCACGACAGATGATTCATGCTTTCTATTTACATGTTTGGGTTTCTTTGGGTTGGTGATGTCATTTCTTGTGGTGTTGTCATTTCCTGTTCTTTTTCTCAGGGGGTGGTAGATGGGGTCTAACTAAATGTGTTTGTTGATAGAGTTCGAGCTGGAATGCCATGATTCTAGGAATTCTTGTGCATGTCACTGTTTGGGCCTGTCCTAAGATGGATGTGTTGTCCCAGTCAAAGTGGTGTCCTTCTTTATCTGTATGTGAGGATACTAGTGAGAGAGGGTCATGTCATTTTGTGGCCAGTTGGTGTTCAAGTATCCTGGTGGCGAGTTTTCTGCCTGTTTGTCCAATGTAATGTTTGTTACAGTCCTTGCACGGTATTTTGTAAAAGAGATTAGTTTTGCTTGTTGTATGTATAGGGTCTTTCAAGCTCATTAGCTGATGAACAAACGCATGCACACAGACGCGCTCTCATCAAAGGCACGCGGACACAATCTCGCACGCGCGCCCCCGCAGACACTCTCTCTCGTGCGCGCGCACCCGCAGACACTCTCTCTCGCGCGCCCCCGCAGACACTCTCTCGCGCGCGCGCGCCCCCGTAGACACTCTCTCTCTCTCACGCGCGCGCGCCCCCGTAGACACTCTCTCTCTCTCGCGCGCGCCCCTGTACACACTCTCTCTCTCTCTCACGCGCGCGCGCCACCGTAGACACTCTCTCTCGCACGCGCGCGCGCCCCCGTAGACACTCTCTCTCTCGCGCGCGCCCCCGTAGACACTCTCTCTCGCGCGCGCGCCCCCGTAGACACTCTCTCGCGCGCGCGCGCGCCCGTAGACACTCTCTCTCGCGCGCGCGCGCGCGCCCCCGTAGACACTCTCTCTCGCACGCGCGCGCGCCCGTAGACACTCTCTCTCTCGCGCGCGCGCGCGCGCCCCCGTAGACACTCTCTCTCTCGCGCGCGCGCGCCCCCGTAGACACTCTCTCTCTCGCGCGCGCGCGCGCCCCCGCAGACGCTCTCTCTCTCGCGCGCTCTCTCTCGCGCGCGCGCGCGCGCCCGTAGACACTCTCTCTCGCTCGCGCGCGCGCGCGCGCCCCCGTAGACACTCTCTCTCTCTCGCGCGCGCGCGCCCCCGTAGACACTCTCTCTCTCTCGCGCGCGCCCCCGTAGACACACTCTCTCTCGCGCGCGCGCCCCCGCAGACACGATCTCGCTCGCCCCCGCAGTCGCTCGCGCCCCCCCCCCTCCCCCGCAGACGCTCTCTCTCACGTGCGCGTGCACGATAGAGAGGGAGAGTCTGCGCGCGCGGGGGAGAGAGAGCGTGTCTGCGTGCGAGAGAGAGACAGTCCCTCGCGCGCGCACACACAGACTCGGTCTCTGTCTCCTCCCCCCACACACACAACCAGTCTCTCTCTCGCCCCCACAGCCACTCTCACATGCAGACTAAGACACTCATCCAGATTGCAATATTAAATTGCTGTCTGCTAGACTTCAAAGCAACAGCTGAAATGTTTATCTTCTTTTTATCATTTTTTTTCTTCTGTAAAACTCTGTAATGTGTGTTTTCCCAGCTGTATTGTCTCTCAGAGTACTCTCATGTCCTGATTGGTTTGTGAAGAAGTCTTGTTGTTTGATTGATTGGAGGTTTTCAGTCGGCTGGTCTCTCCCTTTCCATCAGTTATTTGGCCAAAAAAACAACTTCTTTTTCTCTAAATGTGAATACTTCAGCAACAGGACTGGAACAACATTTGGGGAATTCTTTCCTCATTGCTTTAGGGACGTAGACATCACTTATAAGACCAACACTTCTTCCCTAATTGCTTCAAACTGATTCAGTCACTGGGCCATTTCAGCAGGCAGTTAAGAGTCACATTTGGGCTAGATCAGGAAAAGAAGACAGATTTCCTTCCGTAAAGGATCAGATAGGTTGTTACACCGTGTGGGCGGCCCGGTGGCACAGTGATTAGCACTGCTGCCTCACAGCGCCAGAGACCCGGGTTCAATTCCAGACCCGGGTTCAATTCCCGACTCAGGCGACTGACTGTGTGGAGTTTGCACATTCTCTGTGTCTTTGTGGGTTTCCTCCGGGTGCTCCGGTTTCCTCCCACAGTCCAAAGGTGTGCAGGTCAGGTGAATTGGCTATGCTAAATTGCCCGTAGTGTTAGGTAAAGGGGTAAATGTAGGGGAATGGGTGGGTTGTGCTTCGGCGGGTCAGTGTGGACTTGTTGGGCCGAAGGGCCTGTTTCCACACTGTAAGTAATCTAATCTAATCTAATCTAATCTAATCTTAAAAAGTCATGGGGGCTTCTAAGAGTTATTATTCCTCAGACTAGCTTTCAATTTCTGGTTTCTATGGCAGGATTTGAACACTTGCCCCCACAACATTAGCCTGTCGAAAAGAGAAAGACAGTTTCAGAGGACATTCCAATACTCAGCACCCAGACAACAGATAGCAGCTACCTGTGAGTGATGGATCAAATGGTCGGTTTTCAAGGGACACAGAGATCTGGGAAGGTTTCAAGGCGAGGAGAGAGATTGTAGAGACTGGGATGGAGCAGATCATCAATTTGGAAAGAGGATGAGATTTTCAATCAAGATATTTGGAGACTAGGAGCCAATACAGATTGGCAAACACGGGGCGATTGGGGGTGAAAAAGGGACTCAATATGTGATTGAGAAGGGATGTCGATCTCCTTCCCAGATACTAATCTGGGCTATGATTAGAGAGCCAGACCTGACTGCTATGGACTTTTACTGATCGATAGCTTAGGCGCCCATAATCCTGATTCAACAGGCACTCCATCTTTTTTGTTCAAAGCAATGCAGTCTCACATTGGTCGAGCCCAGTGATATTGTTGGCCAACTTCTAACAGTCAATTTATGAACCTGAGACTGGTGCCCAAAGTTCCTAGTTGGTTCTGCCACCAAGCAGAATTAAGGTTCCACAGGGAGTGACTAAGCTGGAGAGACTTTGCACAGAAAGGGAGAGCTTTGCAGGGTAGCCACAGCTGGAGCTGGGGATATATTACAAGAGAATCCTCACGGGAACTAACTGCAAGCAGCAGCGACCTGTGGATATGGCAAGAAGCCACTGTTACTAATCAACTCTGGCATGCCATCATTTCAACAGAATTCAGACACGTGAATGTGTTTAAAAAATAAAAGCCAGCTGTTGGACGTAAATAGCCCAGTTATTATGAGCTCAGAACCCCAGTGAGGGAATAATTATGGGATACTATATTGTGGCTAGCAACATCACCTTAAACCATTGGTGATTTTGGTAAAAGTAAACTTCTAGCAATCATCCAACTCAAGCTGCAATTTCCCCAAGTTCCACCTGCCAGGATTATCAGACTAGGTTTGGAACAACTTCCACAAATATTTCCAGCCACGTGTTTTTAATTACCTTCCAATACCACGGGGCTAGGTTTCATTGCAGTGAAGTGCTGTGTGCTATGAAAAGGCTTTGGCACCACATTCCCTCATCACCGAGGAAGTCACAATCATGCCACTGGATTTCCAACAAAAACAAATCAAAGCCTCAAGCAGCATTGTAGGCCCCTCTTCAAACCAAGCTGCCCAGCTGACAAGAGTTATTACACTTGCATCTATATAGCACCTTTGACCCTCCCAAACTACTTCATGGGAACGGTACCAAACAAAATCTGTCACCAAGTGACACAAGGAGACCGCAAGACAGACTTTCAACTTGGAGGGCTGTAGGAGGTGATGACAACCAACAAGGTCTTGGAAGGATTTGAAAATAGGGATGAGCTTTTTCTGTCAGACAGGGAGCTAAAATCGAGTTGAGAGTGAATGCATATCATTTAACTTAAAAAATACTGTTCTCCAAGACGCAAAGTTAAGGTCAGATTTGGAAAATAAAAGGATTACAAAGCTCTCCCCACACACGTTAGAAAAAGCAGTCTACCATTGGAGCACTAGGTGTTTTCCCAGAGTGTGAGCAGGAAGAGTGGGAAAGTTGAATACATTGGACTTAAATCTTAATAAGATCACAATATAGAAAACAAAAATACACGTAACTCGCAGTTGTTAAAACCAGCAAGATTCAGTGAACTTTTTCTATTGTTCCTTTATGTGGGCATCACTGGAAAGGCCCGTAGTTTATTGTCTCTGTCTAATGACCCCTGAACTGAATGACATTGTGAGGCAATATTTCAAAGTTCAGAGTCAACCACAGGAGTTGCATTCAGACTAGATCAGGAAAGGACAGCAGATTTCCTTCCCTAAAAGCCATTTATGTACCAGATGGGTTTTACAACAATTAATATTATTTTCAGGTCTCCATTACTGAGCAATGCTCTGTCTGAGCTGCACAGCCACTGAGAGACGGTGCGTGGACCTTGGATTTCTGCACAGAGGCAGGAAATATTCGAGTTGTTCCTGAGTCTAGTTGTCAATTCAAGAGTTATTAATGGAATTTAAATCCAACCAGGTGTCATAACTGTGTTTGAACCCATAACCCCAGAACTTTAGCTTGGATCTCTGCACTAGAACCAAAGTGGCATTATTGATAAGCCATCATCTCCCAGTGTCTCCCAGATTACGTGCGTTAAGCAGCCAGTGCTAACCGGCTGAGGACTATATGCCATTGACTGAAAAAAAAAAATCGCAGCTCAGGTCATCGGATTTCCATAACTCATACATACTTCCTGAGGAAAACTAATGGCAGCTAGAAGGATAAAGCAGTGACAGATTTTCCTCCCCCTACCCCACAGCAGTGACCCTGGACGTTTCATCCAAACTTATACACAGATCAGAGGACCGTTACACCAGGTAAAGTGGCAAGGATAAAAAAATCCAACACTACTATTCCCTGCCAACTTTACTAGCACAAATGTTGGTCACCACAAACAGCAGCTCCCTTTAAGTAAGCTCCCGTCCTCGCCCCACTCCCAGGCCGTTTATTTCTGTGAATATTCAGCTGCCGACCACAGTCAGGGCAGCTCCTGTCACGTTGAGCATTCCCTTGTCAGACACAACTTAAACGCAAAGTTAACGTTCACCTGCTCTGCTCTGAACATTGCATCTCTATAAAATCATCAGGGCAATGGATAGGGTAAATGGACAAAGGGTTTCCCCCGGGATGTGGGAGTTCTAAACTAGAGGGCATAGGTCTAAGGGGGAAGATTTAAAAGGGATCATGTTTTCACGCAGAGGGTGGTGTGTATGGAGTGAGCTGCCAGAGGAAGTGGAGGAGGCTGGTATAGTTGCAACAGTTAAAAAGCATCTGGATGGGTATATGAATAGGAAGGGTTTGGAGGGATATGGGCCGGGTGCCGACAAATGGCACTAGATGAAGTTGGAATGTCTGGCCAGTATGGATGAGATGGACTGAAAGGTCTGTTTCCTTATAAATCCATCTCAGAAGCACATCTGCTGTAACAACATGAGATAGTATTTCTTTCCATTTCCCACAATAGTCAATCAGAGCGTGGTTTGTTGCCAATTTAATGAGTATCAAATGAAGAGAGCTGCTTTCTTTTACTGTTGCGGGTCTGTACCCAGAAAAGACCTGAATTGTGGCCACCCCAAACAGGCTCCCTACACACAATAATCACAGGAGGCTCTTAATCACCTCGAGTAGGGGTGGGTTTTGACCCCAGGGATGTGTCTGATTCCTGGGATAGGGATTGAGCAAATATTCTAGCTGCTCCCGATCGGAGTTGGTCAACTAACTCAATGGAAAAAACCAAATCCTTCTTAAAACTAGGAACCAGGCAAGTCAGTCTATCTGGTTAACATGCTGATAGAACATAGAAAAGTACAGCACAGAACAGGCCCTTTGGCCCACAATGTTGTGCCGAGGATTATTCCTAATCTAAAATAAAATAACCTTAACCTACGCAACCCTCAATTCACTGCTGTCCATATGCATGTCCAACAGTCACTTAAGTGCGCCTAATGACTCTGCTTCCACCACCACCACCGCTGCTGGCAACGCTTTCCACACATTCACAACTCTCTGCGTAAAGAACCTTCCTCTGATATCTCCTCTATACCTTCCTTTTAATATCTTAAAACTATGATCCCCCTTGTGCCACTGATATTACCTTGTAGTATGTAGGCTGAAACAAAATAAAAACTATACAGTGTGGTTCAATAAGGAACGATCAGGATTAAATAAAAAGCATAAAACATCTAAAAAGTATGGATACACAACAGATGCTAAACTCCTATTCATGTATGGTCCTCAGCAAGTTAAGATTACCGGTGTGGACATTAATCCAGCAGCCAGCTCTAAAACACTATTCCTGCCAGGAATGGCCATTTCAGGAGTGTGAGTGCTCCAGCTCATGGATATGCTCTGGAACACATGGCTAATCAGGCCATTCAAGCCAACAACTCCATATACAAAATTTCCTCAATGATTTATGGTTCCCCAGATCGGTGCCTGGCCATTTTGCTCCGATTTACTTAGAGCAAGGCTATAAAATTACAGGGCTCAGTGTTATTTATGATGCATAACTCGGTCACTGTGGTGCAGAGTCTGGAACATTCTTATAACAACTCTGAAAGGAAGAGAATCTCCACAACTCCATCCAATACAATCGCATCAGGGAGGCAGAAGGAGCAAGAGAAGCCTGTTCTCGCAGCTAACAGGAAATTAGATTAGATTAGATTCCCTGCAGTGTGGAAACAGGCCCTTTGGCCCAACCAGTCTACACTGACCCTCCGAAGAGTATTCCACCCAGATCCATTTCCCTAACACTATGGGCAATTTAGCATGGCCAATTCACTGATCTGCACATCTTTTAGATTGTGGGAGGAAACCGGAGCACCCGGAGGAAACCCACGCAGACACGGGAAGAATGTGCAAACTCCACACAGACAGTTGCCCAAGGCTGGAATCAAACCTGGGACCCTGATGCTGTGAGACAGCAGTGCTAACCACTGAGCCACCATGCCGCCCATGTTTTTTAAAAAAAATTCAAACTAGATTGAAAAATTTTAACCAAAACAGAAATTGCTGGAAAAGCTCAGCAGGTTTGGCAGCACCTGTGAAGAGAAATCAGAGTTAAAAGTTCTGGGTCCGATGACCCTTCCTCAGAACCGGACCGAAGTGTTAACTTTGATTTCTCTGCACAGATGCTGCCAGACCTGCTGAACTTTTTCAGCAATTTCTGGTTCTGTTGCTCATTTACAGCTCTTCTGGGAAATTTTAACTTTTTTCGAACTTGCATGTCATCTGAGTGGAGACGTGTAGCATTCTGTTTCCTGGTAAAGACAAACTCGACCCAGTTCTCTCTGCAAGCATGCTCCCCACTGCAAAGCACAACCATCTGAAAGACTTCTCTTCCTGCTCCATTACTGAGCCCGGCCAAAACTCAGGTGCAACTAGGGAAACATCCGACGACAGAGGAAACTAGGCAGAGTCAGAGTATTACAAGACAGACAGACAGACAGACAGACAGACAGACAGACAATCTCACAGCCGAGCGCGTTGTCCAGCTTTCAGTTCGCCCCACTCAGAGTTTGCTCTCCATGTGAGAAAGCTTTGGAGAGTTTACCAACTGGACCAATTACATTTCAACAGAACAGGCCCCACAGCCCTGAACACAGTGACTCGGTGAGATCGATTACTTTGGGGCAGACATTCCGATGGGACAGTTATTAATGTTTCTGACCAATCTCTGGTGCGAAATGAGAAGCAAGACTTTTAGGCCAGCTTCTGGGAGGGGGTAGGTGGGGCACCGAGGTCGTGTTCTCGTGTTCAAGTAGAGCAGCTACAAAGTTCTGCTCAATCACAGCCCGTCATAACTGCACCCTTAATAATGGCTGAAAACAATGCTTAGATTGCAGCCAGTATCTGCAATATTTGATCGAAAAGAAAGGAAAAATTGCTCTGCCATTTTAAACATCATGGCAATTGTTGATGTGTGCCTGAAATAAAAAGTCACTACTTCTGTCTAAAGTACAGGTGCCATAGGAACACCAGTACACGCATGGAGTTCCCACCAAGCCACTCACCATCCTGACTCGGAAATATATCCTTCTGTATTCCTGAGCCAAAATCCTGGAACTCTCTCCCTAATGACATTGCCGGTAAACCTATGGCACATGGACTATAGTGGTTCAAGAAGGCAGCTGACCACCATCTTCTCCAGGGCAACGAGGGACAGGAAACAAATACTGGCCGAACCAGCAATGCCTACGCCCCATGAGTGAACAAACAAAAACCTCACCCAACGTGACCTCCATTCCACCGATCTCCCAATGAAAACTGAATAAAAGTCAACAATAAAAACTTGTGGTGATAGTGATGGAGCCAAATAGAGTCATAGTCATAGAGATGTACAGCATAGAAACAGACCCTTCAGTCCAACCCACCCATACCGACCAGATATCCCAACCCAATCTAGTCCCAACTGCCAGCACCCAGCCCATATTCCTCCAAACCCTTCCTATTTATATACCCATCCAAATGCCTCTTAAATGTTGCATTTGTACCAGCCTCCACCACTTCCTCTGGCAGCTCATTCCATACACATACCACCCTCTGCGTGAAAAAGTTGCCCCTTAGGTCTCTTTTATATCTTTCCCCTCTCACCCTAAACCTATGCCCTCTAGTTCTGGACTCCCCCAACCCAGGGAAAAAACTTTGCCTATTTATTCTATCCATGCCCCTCATAATTTAGTAAACCTCTATAAGGTCACCCCTCAGCCTCTGTAGCTCCAGGGAAAACCTATCTACCTGTGACTCCACTTTCAAGGAGCTATGAACCTGCACTCCAAGGTCTATTCTATCCATGCCCCTCATAATTTAGTAAACCTCTATAAGGTCACCCCTCAGCCTCTGTAGCTCCAGGGAAAACCTATCTACCTGTGACTCCACTTTCAAGGAGCTATGAACCTGCACTCCAAGGTCTCTTTGTTCAGCAACACTCCCTAGGACCTTACCGTTAAGTGTATAAGTCCTACTAAGATTTGCTTTCCCAAAATGCAGCACCTCGCAT
>NC_057713.1:13316239-13389658 GCF_004010195.1 Chiloscyllium plagiosum
ACCCTATTATTCTTACAGATAGCTGAGATCTCCTTACAAGTTTGTTTTTCAATTTCCCTCTGACCATTAGGGGGTTTATAATACAACCCCAATAACGTTGTCATCACTTTCTTTCTTGTCAGTTCCACCCAAATAACTTCCCTGGATGTATTTCCAGGAATATCCTCCTTCAGCACAGCTGTAATGCTAGCCCTTATCAAAAATGCCACTCCCCCTCCTCTCTTGCCTCCCTTTCTATCTTTCCTGTAACCTTTGTATCCTGGAACATTAAGCTGCCAGTCCTGCTTATCCCCGAGTCATGTTTCTGTAATTGCTATGATATCTCAGTCCCATGTTCTTAACTATGCCCTGAGTTTATCTGCCTTCCCTGTTAGGCCCCTTGCATTGAAATAAATGCAGTTTAATTTATTCATCCTACTTTGTCCCTGCTTGCCCTGTTTGACTCGCTTCTGTTCTCAAATGTACCAGCCTCAGATCGATCTCTTTCCTCACTATCTCCCTGGATCCCAACCCCCACCTTACTAAATCCTCCCGAGCAGCTCTAGCAAATTTCCCTGCCATTATATTAGTCCCCTTCCAATTTAAGTGCAATCCATCCTTCTTGTACAGGTCACTTCCACCCCAAAAGAGATTCCAATGGTCCAAAAATGTGAATCCCTCTCCCATACACCAGCTCCTCAGCCGTGCATTCATCTGCTCTATCCTCCTATTCCTGCCCTCACTAGTTAGTAGCACCAGGAGTAATCCAGATATTACTACTCTCAAGGACCTCCTTTTTAAATTCCTGTCTAACTCCAATCTCCCTTCCTATGTCGTTGGTTCCAAAGTGGAACCAATGACGTACCCCTCGTTGCATTAGAGCCAGTCTCAATACCAGAAACTTTGCTGTTCGTGCTACGTTCCCCTGAGAATCCATCACCCCATACATTTTCCAAAACAGCAGACTTGTTTGAAATGGGTATAGCCACAGACGACTCCTGCACTAGCTGCCTACCTCTCTTACCTTTCCTGGAGTTAACCCATCTATGTGACTGTATCTGTGAGGCAGTAACTGTGCAGGTACACTGTGGTTTCAGTTTCTTTCTCTCTCTCCTGCACTGACCACACCATCTGCTTCCTTGGTCTGTTCTTGTCCCTTTTAAAGCTGTTGTTTTCAGTTTTTTTTCCCAAAGCTCCAAAACAATGCAACAGCATATAAAACAGTAATTGCTGCTCCTGGAATTCGAGGAAATCACCTCCAGAACCTAAAATACCTCAAAAAAGGTGTTGTTACAACCAGAAATTTTCCCATCCTCCATCTTGGATTACCCAGAATCCTGTTGCAAGGAGAAAGTAACCCATCCTGGAATCGCCATGAAACTTTCAACAACTAAATTCAACATTTGTTCAACGCTAACAGGCAGAAAGCAGTGAAATAGTTTGCTCAGTGTGAACCATAAACTGGTGACTGGACCCAAGAGGGAGTGGGTATTTATACTTAACATATAACTGCACTTTATGTTAAAGAATACTTTTACATTGGTGGAGAGTGACTTGGGTCTGCTGAACATATTTATGCTCAAGTTGCAGGAAGCTGGGCAGATTGAGACAGTGGCAAAAAGGACTGATGGGATTCTGGGCTTTCGCGACACAGCATACACAAAAGAAAGATTTAAAACACTGGTTCAGTCTCAACTGTAGGATTGTGTCTAATTCTGGGCATCGCAATCTGGGAAAGGGACATTGCTTTACAGTAGATGTAGAATCGATTCAAGTGAAAAGTTCTGTGACGAGATCTGACAACAGGACAGAGAATCTGGACTTGGGTCTTATAGAGGACCGAGAGGAAATTTGAGAGGTGTTCAAAACCATCGGGGTGTACTGACAGAGCAGACAGGGAGAAATTATTTCCACCCAACAATGGGTGATTGAAAAAAATCAAAAGCCGACAGCGATAGGTGGAACTTTTTTTTAACATAACAAGTAGCTGGGATCTGAAATAAACTGGGAGAGTAATGGGAGTAGATTCAGTTGTGTCTTTCAAGAGAAACTGGTTAAGTGCCTTAAGAGAAAACAAAACTCCAGGGCTGCTGGAAGGACACAAGTTAAGGTACTCCTGTAGAGGGAGCTGGGAGGGACATGGGATGAATGGCATCCTTCTGTGCTATAAACATCCTACAATCCTAGCAGGTTTCAGTACTTACACTGCAACATCGACAATAGGTTAAAAGTACCCGATTGGCTGTAAAATATTTTGGGCAGTCCTGAGTTTGTGAAAGGTGTTATACAAATGCAATTCTCTCTTTTATGATGTAAGCTGTGAGACTGAAAGGTTTGGAGTTTGAATTGGTGGGTTTAGGTCTATATACACAAGGGAGTTTAATGATTAATGTGTCAGTATTTCTAGAGCTTGAGTTTTTTTCTTCAGAAAGACCAGGAATTAATTTTCTTTAGGAGAAAAACCCACAACTTGGAAAGCTTTCAGTTTTAGTCCGTAGAAGTCGCTGTTGAAATTGCATGCCTGGAATAGTTTCTCCAGAGAAAGGAGTTAATTCAGAAAATTAGGGAATAGGTTCCGTCAGTGCAAGTTCCTTCACTGGAAAGTTCCAGATCAGAAGTGTTTGGTTAGAACCCTGAAAGCTGATTGGAGACCGCAAAAGCTCAGTTGTGAGACTAATCAAGAAAAAAAGACTATGAACCTCTTAAGACAGAATTTAATCAACAAGTCAAGTCAAATTTACAGCTGGTATTGGAGTATTATAATGTGATAGTGTTGGGATTATATATTCTACTGTGTGTTTTGAAATCTTGCAAATTATGGGACATGCAAATAGTTTGGTTTATTCTATTTTCTTTTCTTTGCATAATAATCTACCATTTTGTTAAAATCAGACGTGTAGCACTGCATGTCTATTTAATGAATAAAATATTAAATTTAAAAATATGACCTGTCAAGCCAGATTTCAGTCTAGGATAAGGGTTGTCCAGTTGTGACATCAGCTGTAATCATAACCTTCTCTGTTTTACAAAAACTTTAATGGATCTTCCCTGTTTGAAAAAATAGTATATCCCACGTTTCTGTCAATGATAAAGATTACGATCTTCCAACTGAGTACTGAAGACAAATGAATCATCACAGGACACAATAATTGGTAATTGTAACAGAATGCCATTTATGGGAAAGCATTTCATATTCTGGGAAATGTTTCTAGAGTTGCTGAATTTTGTTTTACCAGTGATAAGTGAAACACAGGGCAGATTAGGCCACTGATAGAACAAAATACAAACACAGGATGAGTGAAACGATTGGAAATTTCAGCATTTTCTCAAGATCGCAACTCTCAGTTACTTTCTTTAGTTTTGTTCGTAAATAGACAAGGGCAGGGTGGAACACAGAAGCTAAAGGTGGTCTAATTCCCAGGACAGTTCTTATATTTCAGTCCCTGAGATGATGCTATGCCTGTTAAAGGGTAAGCAATTCTGTGAAAGAAATTTTAGCAGATGATCAAGTGGAAAAAGGAGGTTGCTAAAGGGATGGGACTGAAGGGTGTGGTTTGCTATTTTTCCTTTTCTGTCAAGTGCTGAAGAAGATGGTTGTTGACAAGAACAGCTCATACAGTTAGAGCAGAGTCACAGGCTGACGGGAAAAGGAAATGCGATTTGCTTAATGCTTTACAGAAGAGTAAAGAACAAGAAAGCTTTTAACAGGTGCTTTTCTTTAGAAAGGATAAATTTAACCATCTTAAAGATCTTGCACTTCTGAGAGCCAAGTCTTCTTTAGGTATGGATCTTCCTCCATTGCCATGGCTAGCTGACAGCAACAGAGTTCTGAAAATACGATTCTTAAAAAAAAAGACGTATTTCTAAAGTTCAGAAAAGTGACTAATCATGCTGAGTGCGCTCTTGGGCATCCCAACTCCTGACATGAGGAATGAATCATTATGTTACACTTTACAGCCATTCAGATCTTACAGATCGCCACGTACTAAAGAGCTGGCTGAAAAATACACCACAAACATGGCAGCTAAGAAAAAACAGTTCACGCTTCCCAAATAAAAGCACTGAGTAACACGAGGAAGCTGCGAGAGGACTGCTGGTAGGAAGTGGTCTCTACTACAGTCAGGCAGCAGGTATCTGCTGGGTCAGAACTTTGAAACAGGAATGAGTACGGGGATAAGACGACTTTGATGACATAAGAATTTGAACAATGAAGGACACAGAAACTGAGAATGGAAGTGATGAGCTAGTGGCATTATTGCATTAATCCAGAGGCCCAGGTAATGTTCTGGGATCCAGATTAGAATCCTGTCATGGCAGATAGCAGAATTTGAATTCAACGAATATCTGAAACTAAGTCTAATGATGACCATGAATCCATTGTTGATTGTAAGGAAAACCTAATTGGTTCACTAATGGCCCTCAGGGAAGGAAACTGCCACTCTTACCTGGTGTGGCCTACATGTGACTCCAGACCCACAGCCATATGGTTGACTCTTAAGTGCCCTCTGGGTAATTAGGGATGGGCAATAAATGCTGGCCCAGCCAGTGATGCTCTCATTGTGTGAAGGAAATAAAAGAAATTTGACAAATCCATGTATATCAATGATTGCAAACAGAATCTCAGCACAATTTACATTGGAAATAAAACACAGCAACTTCTTCACAGCATGCTCACCCCCTGCACTGGAGCTTGTAGTTTGGAATGACCCCCCCAACCTAAAGCTCAGATTTGGGAGCCCTGCACTTTATCATCCTCAGCTGCTAGTCATCAAGTCATATCGCTGTATAGCATGGAAACAGACCCTCCTGTCCAACCTGCCCATGCCAACCAGATATCCTAGGGAGACCAGAATTCCACACCATGTTCCAAAAGTGGTCTCACCAATGTCCTGTACAGACACAACATGACTTCCCATCTCCTCTACTCAATGCATTAGTGTTCGGATGCAAATTTAAATAAATGATAACCAACCTGTTTTCTGACTCAGAATGAGAAATTTCAGCAACACAGACAGATTGGTGCAACTGAGGCAGCTCTCCTGACAGTGAAGGCGGCCAGGATTTGTGGATAGAGCAGACAGGGAGAAACTATTCCCACTTGTGAAAGGATTGGGAACAAGGGAGCACAGGTTTTGAAGTGATTTGTACAAGTGGTAACTGCATTGGTAGAAGAAACTTCTTGACATAATAAGTGACTTTGGTCTGGAACACAGAGCCTGTAAGACTGGTTGTGGCAGGTTCAATCAAGGTATTCAAATAGAAACACAATGTGCAGAGATATGATCATAAGACACAGAAGTGGAAGTAAGGCCATTCAGCCCATCAAGTCCACTCCACCATTCAATCATGGCTGATGGGCATGACCTCCCCCCTCCTCCCAACCTAGAGTTCAGGGTTCAATGCCACTTACCCACACTCTCCGCGTACCCTTAATTCCTCGTGAGATCAAAAATTGATCAATCTCTGCCTTGAAGACATTTAACGTCCCAGCCTCCACTGTGCTCCATGGCAATAAATTCCACAGGCCCACCACTCTCTGGCTGAAGAAATGTCTCCTCATTTCCATTCTAAATTGACCCCCTCTAATTCTAAGGCTACGCCCCAGGCTCCTAGTCTCCCTGCCTAACGGAAACAACTTCCCAGCATCCACCCTTTTTAAGCCATGCATGATCTTGTAAGTTTCTATTAGATCGCCTTCATCCTTCTAAACTCTAATGAGTACAATCCCAGGATCCTCAGCAGTTCATCGTATGTTAGGCCTACCATTCCAGGGATCACCCGTGTGAATCTCCGCTGGACAGTATGGGGTGAAGGTGAGAGTTATGATGCTCGTTCAGAACCTTGGTGCAGATATAATTGGCCAAATGGCCTTCAGCCGCACCCAAACACTGGGTTTTCAGAAGTTTTCACGCTGTGGTAGATTCACCTGTGTTCCCAGCATTCCTCAGGTGATTAATGAGGCAGGAGTGGGTACGGCAGATGCTGGAGATTAGAGTCAGAATTAGAGTGGTGCTGGAAAAGCACAGCCAGCATCCGAGAAGCAGGAAAATTGACGTTTCGGGCAAAAGCCCATCATCAGGATTGAGCATGACTGATTAGTGAGCCAGTTAAAATTATACTGTATAGAATGGCAACAGATAACTCTGTGCTCTTCAAACTCTCAATACATATACTGAAGAAGTGGGAGTCTGATATGGAGAAACCTTTTCCTCTTACAGGAGTGTCAGTGACCAGAGGATGCAGAGTTAAGATCACTGACAAAAGAACCGGAGGGGAAGATGGAAAGGTTTTAGTTTACAAAGTGGGTACAAATGTGGAATATGTTCCATCTGCAAGTGACGGAAGTAGATTCAATTGTCATTTTCGAAACAGGGCTGGTTAAATTCTGAAAAAGCGAAGTGTAGCATTACAGTGCAAGAATAGAAGGTGGCGGATTGATTGTAAGAGCGAGATGGGCAGACTAACCTCATGCACTGCATTGACTCTAACTGCATTGAACACGAAATGCTCCCTTTGTGCTTTTACTCATTATCATCAATATGCAATAACAATGACCAATTTAATAAAATTGAATAATGTATTAACAAGATAACACAAGGTGGTTTGCTCTTCTACATGCTTTATTATCAATATCTGACCATATACTACCACAGACTGATCATACCACAGTCCTTTACTGCTCCCCAAGGAGCATGTAACTTACTCCACTAGATGGCAACTACAATCTTTGTTTCCAGAAAACATTAGGCTGCGAACAACTCCTCTCAAGTCATAATCATGGTGACTATTTTGCTGACAGTTGGCATAAATTAAAAAGTTACTAACTTTATAAAATCAGGTTTTTAATCTAACATAGATATTGTTCAATAACTTATAAAGGCAAAAAGCTGTCAGTTTAAACAAATTCGCAAAGCATGGCAACAGACCATCTGACCAGCAAATCAAAACAGAATTAAATTACAACCACGGCTTAAAACTTACCACTAAACTCTCGACCATTTTCTGTGTCTGCAGTAAAGATTATGTTTTAGCACAGTAGATATCCCAGAAGTGACAACTAAAGTAATTGTTTATTTATTCATGAACTGTGGGTGTGGCGGGCTGGCCAGCATTTATTGCCTGTCCCTAGTTGCCCTTAAGGAGGTTGTGGTGAGCTCCTTTCGTGAACCGCTGCAATCCACATACACAGATCCATAATACACTTAGGGAGGGATTTCTAGGATTTTGACCCAGCAACAATGAAGGAAGGGTGATGTATTTCCAAGCCAGGATGGTGAGTGGCTTGGAAAGGAACTTGCAGGTGGTGGTCTTCCCGGATAAATGTGGCCCTTGTCCTTTTCGATGGAAGTGGTCATGGGTTTGGAAGGAGCTGTGTAAGGATCGCTGGTGAATTTCTGCAGTGCATCTTGTAGACAGTACACACTGCTGCTACTACTGAGTGTCAGTGGTGGAGGGAGCGGTTGTGGTGCCAATGAAGCGGGTTGCTGTGTCCTGGATGGTGTCAAGCTTCTTAAGTGTTGGAGCTGCACTCATCCAGGGTAGTGGGAAGTACTCTATCACACTCCTGACTCAAACCAAGTTGATGGTGGGCAGGCTCTGGGGAGTCAGGAGATGAGTTATTTGCTGCAGTATTCCTAGCCTCTGATAACTCAATCGATAAAATCTTTGTTAGAAGTCACTGTCGCTGACTGCAAAACCAACTGCAAAGCGAAACTTTTACAAACTACAGATTCCATTATTGCAAGTGAAGTATCACTATATTGATCTTCAAAAGAAGAGCTGCTGTATAAGAGTCACCATGCACAAAATTGGACTGCAGAAATCCTAGAATCTGTACAGACATTAGAATTAATGTCCTCCAACTGTCTCTTACGAGGACATTGAAGGTGAAACAGACATCACGCAAGGCGGCTGGTGGCTCATCAGTGAATATTGTGCTCATGTGTTCCATTCCAGTTTGCCTCGAGTGTTAATTATTAATTGAAACTCACTGATTAGTGGGTACAACCATTACATTTTTATTCCAAAATATCTAAAACCAGAAATGTTCAGCACATTTCGTCAGAAATCATAGAATTCTTAAGGTACAGAAAGTGGCCATTCAGCCCATCGGGTCTACACCAACTCTCCGTAGAGCATCCTACCCAATGCAGCTCCTCTGCCCTATCCCCACATTTCCTACGGATCACCCCCTAACCTGCACATCCCTGGATGCTATGGGGCAATTTAGCATGGCCAATCAAACTAACCTGCATATCTTTGGACTGTGGGTAGAAACCAGAGTATCTGAAGGAAACCCACACAAACACGGAGAACGTGTAAACTCCACAGAGGCAGCCACCCAAGAAATGCATAGTGCACACAATTATTTATTATTGATTACTTGATAAAATAGAATTACATAAAATACACAGAACAGAAGGCAGGCTACGCTGCTCAACTGGTTATACGGTTAGGTTTCACATCGGCCTCTCTCCCACCCTCCCTCATCTCACCTCCTCATTCTTGTCCTTTCTCCCTTAGCCAGCACAGGACGAGCGTTCACATCACAGCCTGTCATTCTGCAGGTAACCTGTGAATCCTTCGAAAGCTTAATTTCAACAATCCATGTGCAACAGTGCCAAGGGAAGGTGTAGTGACTTGACAGTAAGTTGTTCCCCTTCAATGTCTTAACTATCTCCTATTAAAACAGGTTTCACATACAAACCACTCTCTGGCTCAGGAAGCTGCTCCCAAATTCCACCTCCGAATTGAAGGACATGACCAATTTAAGGCACTGGAGGGAATTGTAAACTTTGAACAAGAGCATACTCCAGTCCTTTGTAATAAACAGTGAGCAGTTTTGATGGGGGAAACTAGCAGTGAGAATGTGCTGTGCACACCAATGCTGCTTTAACCTGGAACTTTTACCACCTGATCACGGACCTGTAGCTGCTGGCCTTGGCACTGAGAAAACAGAAAACAATGAGAAATAAAAAACAGAAGAATTTCTTCAGCATTGCAATAGGCTTCAGTTATACTTCTTAGAATTAGAATCCCTACAGTGTGGACACAGGCCATTCGGCCCAACAAGTCCACACCGACCCTCCAAAAAAAGTAACCCACCCAGACCCATCCCCCTATCCTGTATTTACCCACGACTAATGCACCTAACTTACACATCCCTCAACACTAGTGGCAATTTTAGCATGGCCAATCCACCCTAACCAGCATAACTTTGTGATCGTGGGAGGAAACCAGAGCACCTAGAGGAAACCCACACCGACTTGGGCGAGAATGTGCGGAGATTGCGTTAAGCTCCATCCTGTCCTGGAAAGGGAATTGAAGAGTTCAGTTATAGATCCCAATGTGCAAACTCCACAGTCACCCGAGGCTGGAATCGAACCCGGGTCCCTGGTGCTGTGGGGCAGGAGTACTAACCACTGAGCCACCATAACCACTGAGCCACCATGACCCCTATATCAGCTTATGACAGAGAAGCCTTCTTACTGGTTGAAGCTCTAGTTTTGTGAAAGCTAAATGCTAAGTCCTGACTGGTTTCCAAAATTAGCGAGATTTGGGAAGATTTGTAGCTCAGATTGAGGGTTTGGATGTAGGTTTGCTCGCTGAGTTTGGAGGTTAATTACCAGAGATTCCGTTACCTTACTAGGTAACATCTTCAGTGGGCCTCAGGCAAAACAATGCTGAAAATGCCTGCTTTCTATCTATATGTTTGGGTTTCTTTGGGTTGGTGATGTCATTTCCAGTGGTGAAGTCACTTCCGGTTCCTCTTCTCAGGTGGTGGTAGATGGGGTCTAACTCAATGTGTTTGCTGATAGAGTTCCAGTTGGAATGCCGTGCTTCCAGGAATTCTCGTGCATGTCTTTGTTTGGCTTGTCCTAGGATGGATGTGTTGTCCCTG
The DNA here is from genome assembly GCF_004010195.1 of Chiloscyllium plagiosum. Classification (NCBI taxonomy): domain Eukaryota; kingdom Metazoa; phylum Chordata; class Chondrichthyes; order Orectolobiformes; family Hemiscylliidae; genus Chiloscyllium; species Chiloscyllium plagiosum. Next base: position 13,326,120 of record NC_057713.1, read on the forward strand.
TCGAACTGGTGTCCTTCCACATCCGTATGTGAGGATACTAGTGAGAGAGGGTCATGTCGTTTTGTGGCTAATTGGTGTTCATGTATCCTGGTGGCTAGTTTTCTCCCTGTTTGTCCAATATAGTGTTTGTTACAGTCCTTTCATGGTATTTTGTAAATGTCATTAGTTTTGCTCATTGTCTGTATAGGGTCTTTCAAGTTCATGAGCATCTGTTTTAGTGTGTTGGTGGGTTTGTGGGCTACCATGATGCCAAGTGGTCTGAGTAGTCTGGCAGTCATTTCCGAGAAATCTTTGATGTAGGGGAGAGTGGCTAGGGTTTCTGGACGTGTTTTGTCTGCTTGTTTGGGTTTGTTGCTGAGAAATTGGTGGACTGTGTTCATTGGGTACCCATTCTTTTTGAATACATGGTATAGGTGATTTTCCTCTGCTCTGCATAGTTCCTCTGTGCTGCAGTGTGTGTTGGCTCATTGAAATAATGTTCTGATGCAGCTTCATTTGTGGAAACAGGGATGATTGCTTCTGTAGTTCAATATTTGGTCCATATGTGTTGTTTTCCTGTACACGCTGGTTTGAAGTTCCCCATTAGCTGTTCACTCTACTGTGACATCTAGGAATGGCAGCTTGTTGTTGTTTTTCTCCTCTTTAGTGGATTTTATGCCAGTAAGGGTATTATTGATGGTCTTGAAGGTTTCCTCTAACTTGTTTCGTTTAGTGATGACAAAGGTGTCATCCACGTAGCGGACCTAGAATTTGGGTTGGATGGTTGGCAGAGCTGTTTGCTCAAGTCTCTGTATTACTGCCTCTGCTAAGAACCCTGTTATCGGAGATCCCATGGGTGTTCAGTTGGTTTGTCTGTAGGTTTTGTTGTTGAAGGTGAAGTGGGTGGTAAGGCATAGATCCACTAGCTTGGTGATATTCTCCTTGTTGATGGAGTTAGTGGTCTTTGGTGCGCGTGTCTTTGGGTCTTCTAATAGTGTAGTCAGTGTTTCCTTGGCCATGTTAATGTCGATTGAAGTAAACAGGGCTGTAACATCAAAGGAGACCATTATTTCATCCTCTTCTTTCTTGGTGCCTTTGATGGTCTTCAGGAAATCTTGGGCGGAGTGGATGGAGTGGCATGCATCTTCTACTAAGTGTTTTAGTGTTTAGTGTAGCTCCTTGGCCAATCTGTAAGTTGATGTTTCCAGGTAGCGAGACTATGGGTCTGAGGGGGGCTCTTCATTTGTGAATTTTGAGTAATCTGTAGAAGCATGGTATGATGGATCCGTCTGGTTTCATTTTTTGGAAATCGGTCTTGTTTATTTGTCCAGATGTCTGAAGTTTTTTTGAGTAGGGCTGTGATTCGGTTCTCTAGATTAGATTAGATTAGATTAGATTACCTACAGTGTGGAAACAGGCCCTTCGGCCCAACAAGTCTACACCGCCCCGCCAAAGCGCAACCCACCCATACCCCTACATTTACCCCTTACCTAACACTACGGGCAATTTAGCATGGCCACCTGGGAGAAACCCACATGGACATGGGGAGAATGTGTGCAAACTCCACACAGACAGACAGGCACCCGATGCTGGAATTGAACACGGGTCCCTGGCGCTGCGAGGCAGCAGTGCTAACCACTGAGCTACCATGCCACCCTATATCAGCTTATGACAGAGAAGCCTTCTTTGTTTTGTGAAAGCAAAATGCTGAGTCCTGACTGGTTTCCAAAATGTGTACATCAGAAGTTTTTATTCAAGTATTAACACAATCAACTTTGATTGCCTCATGATGCCACCATGTGTGGACATGTCTCCAGCAGGGAACTTATACCTGGTGGAGCAATACTTAGCTCCTGTAACATAAGGACTAGGCATGGGATACACAGAACTTTAAGATTCAATGGAAGTTTATTACAGCTCCTGATTTCTACGTGCATTAAAGTAATCGGTCTTCCAGTGTCTGGACTAATATTAAGCTATTTACTTGACACAGTGTCTTGCTTCATGTAGCCCCAGCTAAGACTGAGTTAACGATTTTTACACCCACTGGGTGCGACACTGACATGGTGCTGATTTCATAAGCACGTCTCTGATGCACAGACTGCATACTAACTGTGACATGCAAGACAACATCGAACACATGCTAAAATAGTTGCAGCTTCACTGATTATTTCATTATTTGAAAATACTTGCATTTCAGCTTCATGTACTACATTTAAATATAGGGAGTGCATGCTCACATGCATCAAGTGTTGATTTCTGTCCTGCCTGAGATCCCAAAAATGAAAACAATGAACATGATGGTCAATTCACAACCACCCATTCGGATTAATACTCATACTAAAAGAAGGAAAACATACAGACACTTGTAGGTTGCTGGGTGGTTTGTGGGCATTGAGAAGGAGCTTATCTTGACATCAGTTCTTGTTAAAGATAAAAACATCAACGCTGAGTGAGGCACACGTCATTGCTCAAATAAGCTGCAGTCTGGGTCCTGCAACTCAATATCAGCTTGACCATCAAGGGGAAATGCCAAGCAAGGTGACATACAGCTCACTCTCCCAGCCTGGGAGGAAACATTCACCTGAAATACCCTATGGACTTTGCACTTGTCTTTGGATTTGTATATTGAAGAATGTGTCTGCTATCACCATAATTTGCTGACAATTTTCAACTGCACATGCTCACCTATTAAAACAAACATTCTGCTTTCATCAAACTGGTGCTAGCAAATGCTGCTATGTGGAATTTATAATATATATTTTCACATTCACATTTTCAAGGCCTCTAGTTTCTTCCACAGATCTTTGATTATTGTCCATGTTTTTGAGACACACTTAGCAAGTGGACAGAATGTAACCAAATATAGGTATACAGTCTTTTATCTGAAATTCCAAAATCCCAAAAGCTCAGAAATATTTTTTCGCGGAGTGTGGAGCGTCATTTTGGCGTGCGAACAGGTGACCCAACTCCATACTCACTCGAACAAAGTCACTCAGATGTGACATGGTGGCGTGGCCCAGCATTGGCAGTCGTCAATTGTGTCTCACTATTCATACGTGCATCTGCTAAGTAACCTTTTTTTAAAAAACTTCACTGTTAAAATGTCATTTATTCTGACATCTGAAAAATTCTGAATTCCGAAAAACAACCGGGCCCAAGGATTTCGGACATAGGATTGTGTACTTGTACTGCAACATCTGTGTAGCCATTGTGCAATGGTGTTTAAATCTCAGAAACACGGCCACTCAGTCCAACAGGATCCACGTCAGCATTTATCTTTCACAAGATCACCCAACTCCACCAACATATCCTTTTGTGTATGACCCTACACCCCTCGAAACAATTACTAGCATTCCCTTAACAATCTTCTGTGGTTGCAATTATATATTCTAAATACTCTTTGGCTCCATAGGTTTGTCCAAAATTTGTCAGTTCTGGATTTCTTGGTGATGGTTTGATGGTTCCCCATGGGGAGACATATCTTCAAAACCTACCTGATTAGAACCTCACATCATCTTCAAAGTCTCTAACAGTCCACTCTTATGTAGTGCTCCTGACCTTTTCCACCCATTTTAAGTCTTTAAAGCAACAACCAGTTATTAATCAAGAAACATTATCCAAAGTATTTCACAAATTGCACGGGCTGAACAATCAATGTTCAGTGTACCAATACTAGGAATGATGTTATGTCCATAATAGGTCAGAACATGGCAGGTTTTAAACTGAACAATTCTTTGAGAACTATGTAAATTCCTCCTGCTGTACTTGGATTACTTGGTGAGGACATAGCTACAGCCATTCCCAGGCATCCAAACAAGTAGTTTAGGTGAATTGGCCAGGCTAAATTGCCCGTAGTGTTAGGTGAAGGGGTAAATATAGGGGAATGGGTCTGGGTGAGTTGCGCTTTGGCGGGTCGGTGTGGACTTGTTGGGCCGAAGGGCCTGTTTCCACACTGTAAGTAATCAAATCTAATCTTACTTACGCACCTCTTGAAAACATAACCTCTGCACTTCTGGTTAATATCGTGGGCGGCACGGTGGCACAGTGGTTAGCAGTGCTGCCTCACAGCGCCAGAGACCCGGGTTCAGTTCCTGCCTCAGGCGACTGACTGTGTGGAGTTTGCACATTCTCCCCGTGTCTGTGTGGGTTTCCTCCGGGTGCTTCGGTTTCCTCCCACACACACAAAAATGTGCAGGTTAGGTGAATTGGCCATGCTAAATTGCCCGTAGTGTTAGATGCAGGGGTAAATCTAGGGGAATGGGTATGGGTGGGTGCGCTTTGGCGGGTCGGTGTGGACTTGTTGGGTCGAAGGGCCTGTTTCCACACTGTAAGTAATCTAATCTGTCCAAAACCAAAGAAAACATTGAAAAAGACAGTTATTAAATATGTATTGTTATTAATAACTTGACCCATTGCCGCTTCCATCAAAAATATGGTGCAATCCGATGGAATTGATCGTTTTCTGCCAGGATTTCCAATCCCCGCCGAACAGAAACGGACTGGTGCAGTCTGACCAAGTAAATTCAATGAGCGCAGGAGAATCAAAGGACGGAGAGGGTATACTCCCTCTTTAAAACATTAGCTGCTGTACTTAGACAGGTTATTAAAGGTGTCAGGACTCTCAAGGAGTGAGAGGGAGGGAGGGACGAGTGAGGGAGTAGTAAGGGAGAGAGGGGAGTGAGGAAGGGAGGGATGAGGGAGCGAGAAGTCACTGAATGCATGAGGGAGGAGTGAGGGAAGGAGAAAGGGAGGGAGTTAAAAAGGGAAGGAGGAAGGAAAGAATGAAGTGCGTGAGTGGGAGATCTGGTCGCTTGCATGTTGGGAATGGGGAAGGCTGGTAGGGCAGATGGGTGACCCAATTGGAAGGAGACAGTGTGAGAGAGACAGACAGAGAGAGATGGTGACACAGGGACAGAGTTGGATTGGATTTGGGGGCAGTCAGATCAGAGAACGAGGCTAATCAGGTAGGGTAATGTGGTCAGGTTGGACTGAGGGCTGGTGGTTGGGGAAGGGGTGTTTTTGACAGAGTTGGGTTGGAGTGGAGGGTGGGGTGATCAGTAATACCCTCTGGTCTCAGAAGGAGACCTCATGTGAAGCAGTGAAACATCGCCTGGGTGAGTATGCAGCAAAGTCCCATCCATCTGGTGAAAGGTTCAGACACAGGCGTCAGCATTGCAGAGGGGTCTCAGAAGCTGTACTCCGTCCATTGTAAGTTTAAACCTTTGGAGCAATGCACCAGGACCTCTTAGAGTCCCAACATGTACTACAGACTTAGCTCTCGATTTCACTGCTCTGGACATCGAAGATTTGGACAATTTGGGATAAATATAGTCATTATTAATTCAATTGTTCCAACATAACTGTTTTCACTATTCTTTATTATTTGTGAACTGTTAAATTTCAAATTTCTACAAATTCTGGGAAAATCATAAAATTCCTACCTCTGGAAGCATGTCATTAGGCCCACTGAGTCCACACTGACCCTCCAAACAGGATCCCACCCAGGCCCACCCTAACCCCATAACCCTACATTTCCCATAGCTAATCCAACCAGCCTGCACATTCCCGGACACCATGGCTATTCCACCGAAACTGCACATCTTTGGACTGTGGGAGGAATATGGGGCGCCTGGAGGAAACCCACACAGAACGTGCAAATGCCACACAGACAGTCACCCAAGGGGGCTGTGAGGCAGCAGCACTAACCACTGAGCCACTGTGCCACCCTGAGATTCAGAAACTAGTGAAAAACTTCAGCTTTTGTTCTGTTTAAGCCTTCACGGTAATACATTTATAAATATCTGTTTTCTGTTTAACAGCAACTCTTTTGCACTTCTCACTGTCACTTCATCTCTGGTTCACCAAATGCCATAAGGGCACGATGAGGTTAATAACCCACGGGAATATACAAGGTCATACAAATACATGTTACAGTGGCAATTATCAACAAGGGATATAAACTGCGCCAAAGTGACCTAACATTGCTCAGAAATCTTCAGGTTCCTGATTACTTCTGAATGGCTTCCAGTCGGTAAAGTGGTGACTTACATGAAGTTACGACAGAATTCCGGTTCATATAGCCTTCCAGATGGTACATTGCCAGGTAATACAATAATGCCATGTTGTGGCCAGGATGCTGGCACTTGGATCACGAATAATAGGCCTGTTCAACTGGGATCACAGCTCCTCACCGTGTCTGTGTGTGTATGGGGCGGGGGGGGGGGGGGGTATTAGGAGGGATGGTGTCACCCAGCAGTGATGTTTCCCCAACTGGATAACCAATGGCCTCTTGCCGGCTGGTTAAAATGCTGGGCAGGTTCTGGAAACTAGAGGACCAATAGCACGCCAACATGGAAGAAACAGCAAGCTTCAAATAAGTTTGTGTGCGTGAGAGAGAGGATGCCCTCTCTTGAGCTTTTATTTATTGTGGCCCTTAACATTCCTGTAAGGTCACCATGTGGAATGAAATCCCACCCACCACAGGATGGTCTTTACCTGCAGTGGTACCCAGGTAGGGAGGCTCTCAAAGTGCATTGAGCCTCCGGTCTGCCCTGGGAAAAGTACAGTCACCCTCAAGTGGCCATTTTCCCAGGTTAATTGGGAAATTAATTTGTGGCTGGTTAGCCCTGCCTCACAAAACATACAAGGACACGATTAATACACTGATACAGCATAAAGGGAGCCACTCAGCTCATTGTGCCTGGGCCTGCTTTGTAAAGGAAATATCCAATTAATTTCACTTTCCTAGACTTTCTTCAAAAGGTTGCAAATGTTCTCCCTTTCAAGTATTCATCCAGTTCCCGCTTGATAACTCTGTTTCCACACCCCCCCCTCTCAGATGGTGCGTTCCAGATCATAAATTACTGCATTCGAATGTTTCCTCATTTCAGCCCTGATTGCTAATTAGTTTAAGTCTGTGTGCTCTGCCTATTGACCCTTCAGCCACTGACTGTTTCTCTTCATTAACTTTACCATCTTGAATTTGAACACCTTTATTAAACTCCATTTTAAGACACATTAAAATAGCCCAATATTATGCTGCAGCCAAAATAAGGGAAAACAAGGAGCATTATTTTAAAAAAAATTCAGCTTTCTTTATGGTTACAACAAAAAGGGGCACTTTCCGCTGACGAATTAGCCTATAATTTTGATAGCCAGGAACTTGCTGAACAAAACAAAATTTGTGTGAATCACACATATAAATCTAGTCTTGTTGATGAAATCTCCACTTTCCTTGTTAAAGTTAGATTATTTTAAAACTGAACAATTCAAGACTCTATCTGCTTTTCTGACCAGACCTGCGAAGGTGAATTGTGAATTCTCCCTTCTACCTGGGGGCCTCCTCACACTAACCTTCCTTTGTTTACTGCACATTGCTGGGATACTCCCTTTGATTCAGTCAAGCACACGTGACCCTGAACCAGTTCCGGCTCTGCAGTGGTGCTGCTAAAATTAGCTCAGAACTCGGCTTGGCGCTGCTGCTGGTTTACATAAGCACTAAGTGGGAAGGGGGGAAACGCTGGCTCTTGGGTGCACGACGTACGACAGATAATGCAGCAAAAAAATTTCAAAGAGGCTGCAGCCCATTTTGTCAACAGTCGCCGTCACTGAAGGGTTGAGATGTTCTACTCCAAATATGCAATTTAGTCAAAACCCCAACCTTTCTCAGAAAAAAAAACAAGAGGAGCACTCCATCAATAGGAATTTTATTTGTTTGCTGTTAATAATTCAGACACATATAATCATTTGATCATCACAGGCAACATCTTGGTTTCAATTCTTTCCATCTTACCAGACACACTGATGCACAGTTTCCTGTTGGTTAGTAGTAATCAGTACAACATTGTACAGCAGGCTGTCACAAGAAATAGTCACAGCCCCAGGTCTCAAAAGCTTCAAGACCCATCTTCAGATTATTTCCATTTAGAAGTGCTCATTATCAGAACTACTATCTCAGCAGGTCTTGTCTGCACTGTCTAGTGCTACCCACCGAAATGTTGGAGGAGTACAGATCTTACGACTGCGATGCTGACATTACTTAAAGCAGAAGTGTACAATTCAGTGGTTAACATCAGTGGGTCACCATGTGGGTCTGAGAGACCAAAAACGGTTATAATTATGAATGCAGTAGTGCAATGGTTCCCTGTTCAGTACTGACATCCCCACCTCTGTATGTGGATGGGAAAACTGTTCTGATCGGAGGATATTTTAAACACAACTACATTATGAAACATGAGGTTGTGGTGTCAGTTAGTGTAGGTGGAACTAAAGCACAGCATGGAATGCAGCCAAAACCAGCAAAAGCTATTGTTGTATTCGAAGATCAGTCTTAGAAAAGGCTGGGAAAAAAAAATCCTTAATCTTTGTTGACTTGTTGCCAGCATGTTTCTCACTAAGCAAGAAAAGTGCCATTTTAGGTCGACCCTGAACTTTAATTAATCCACATGCTAATAAATAGAACATTGCAGTTTACATCCTTACAGGAAGTGTTGGCAATTGAAAGAAAGTAAGTTTGCGGAGCTGCAACAAACTGAGACTCTTCAAGAAGAGGTGGAGATAAGACAGGAAATTATACTTCAGTTGTTAGTAAATGATTAAGAATCTATAAGAAGTTAAATTGGCTAGAAGGCACATGAGATTAAAGTCTGGTTGGTATGGATTTCTAAAAGGCATTTAAAAATGCTTTTAATAATAGCACTTGGGCATTGCTGGTAATGTCAACATTTGTCACTCATTCTTAATTATTCTTGAGAAGGTATTGGTGGTGGGCAGTCACCTTTATGTATCTATCTACGTGCCGCAGATACACCCACAGCACTCTTAGATAAGCTTGACAGATCTCACAATCCTTTAACCAAAGAACAAACCATAAAGGAACTTCAGTGGATGTAGATTTTCAAAAAGCATTTTACAACATCTTATAAAGGAAACCAGAAGGTTATGACATTGCAGCTCCTTGTGGGTTGTAGCAGTTCAAGAAAGAAGTTCACCACCACATTCTCAAGTTGAACTAGGGATGGGCAATAAATACTAGGTCACCCTGCAAGTCCCAGGTCCCCTGAGTGAATAAAAAAAACCATGAGAATGCGGTTACATGGATACAAAATGAAAACAAATCAGCTGCGTCAAATGTGAACAACTTTATCAAACTAATGAAATGCAGCGAAATGGTTTTAGAACTTGAGGCAACAAGACCAAAATTCAATAACACCAAACAGGGACTAGGTTAAATTGTGAAATGAGAAGCTTCTAGAAAGACCACAGTTATGTGAGCAGCGCTTGCAGGCAGGTGAATGACAAATGCAGTCCAATTCATTAAAACGCAAGGGAGTACTTTTTTTGAAACAAGAACCAGGAAAAGAATGGTACCTCAAATACGGAATGTCAATATGGAGTTCAGGGATCTTGATGTGTGAAGATCAAAGGCAGAGTAGCTTTAGAACAAACTTTGAAGGCAGCAAATTGAGTCCCCCATTTTATTGAACTTGTATAGGACTTCAAACAGGCCACAGAGTGAGCAATAACATGAGTAACACTAGAATGGTGTGAGGCATCTTAATATCACAAGGATTTAAAGGTATGGAAAAAGCACAGAACAGATTCACTGCAATGTTATTTGTGAACAGTCTTGAAAATTACAAAATGATAAAATGTGTTTCCACCAGCCATCGCTAGGTTCTTGCAACAGTTAGTGGTCCTTCTGCTACAGAGAAGGGGCTTCCCAGCCTCATGTGAAGGGGCCTCGTGTTCCAGACAGACCGAGGGGTACAGGGCTTTCTGTTTACCCTTCAAGAGTGTTGAACAGCCCTGCCCTGCCTCTTCCACAAGTCACCTTGTGGAAAGGGGAGTTCTCTCTCCTACCCAATCCCCCACCTGCAGTGGTCTGGTTACAAAAACTCATGCTTAGATAAAGTTTAAATATGTTGGGAAGCGAGCTCTCCTTTAGTTACCTTCCAGTGTGCATAGACAGTGCTTGTGAAGCTGGAAGGCCTCTTCATTGTTTGAAAGTCCAGTTGATGTCCCTGATGGACAGTGGTGTTGCTCTCTGGCCATTAATTATAATGAATTCTATGAAATAGGCACTGAGTTTAACTCCACCTGTTGTGGAAAATGAGAAATTTTCCACACAGAAAAATGTAGCCCAAAAGGTTGAAGCACAGTTTTTTAAAACATTAGAATAACGGGACAATATAAAGTCCGGCCACTTCGCAATACTATTTATGGTTTATCTGAAGTCTTGAACAAAGTCGGAAAAAAAAGTGTCAGCTTGTTCATTTTAAAAAAAAATTCCTGTCAACTCTTGCTACTACTTATGAAGTTAAAAATCACACAACACCAGGTTATTGTCCAACAGGTTTATCTGGAAGCACCAGCTTTCGGAATGATGGTCCTTCACCTGATGAAGGAGCAGTGCTCCAAAAGCTTGTGCTTCCAAATAAACCTGTTTGTCTATAACTTGGTGTTGTATGATTTTTAACTTTGTCCACCTCAGTCCAACATCAGCCACTCTAAATCACTCATACTACTTATAAGAATTGGTTGCTCATGTGGAGAAAAATCACGTGCAAAGTTTTGTCTGGACAAATGACCTGTTTCCCTCTGCAATATTTCATGGTTTTTTGGTGGCTTATTGCAATTTGAGAGGGTGAAGCAGAAATTATAGTGAAAGCTATTTTTTCACATATGTACACCAGACAAAAGACTAGCAATTAGGTAACACCTTTAACACAGTAAAGCATTCTAAAGTCACAAACAAAAACAGAAATGGGTGGAAAAGCTCAGCAGATCTGGTAGCATTTGTGGGGAGAAATCAGAGTTAATGTTTTGGTCCAGTGACCCTTCTTCAAAAATGCTTTCAGAACTCAGAACCTCCAGTAATTTCTAACAATTTCTGTTTGTGCTTCTAATTTCCAGCATCAGCTGTTCTTTCGGTTTTTATTAAGCGTTCCTAGGTGTTTGATTACAGCAGTAATCACACAAACCATCACATTAACCAAACAAGGATACTACTAGGATAAGTGACTGAAAGCTTTTTTGAAAAGATGTATTTGAAGGAACACCTTACATGAGGAGAGTGATGGTGAACCAAGATTTACAAGGAGGAATTTACACTGTGATGCAAATCACTTGCTTACAATTTCGGCATGATTCGGAGGTGCTGGTGTTGGACTGGGGTGCATCAAGTTAAAAATCACACAACACCAGGTTATAGTCCAACCGGATGAATTGGAAGCACTAGCCTTTGGAGCACTGCTCCTTCATCAGGCGGTTTGTGATCCTTCATCAGGCACTACCACCTGACGAAGGAGCAGCACTCTTAAAGCTAGTGCTTTCAATTAAACCTGTTGGACTATCCTGGTGTTGTGTGATTTTTAACTTTACAATTTAGGGTTTAACTGTCGACTGTGGTTATATACAAACAAACACATGTAAATGAGTATAAGTAAGGTGCTATTCATCAACACAATAACAATGGTTTAAAATTTTAATTCGATCAACGGCTACTGTGGGCGGCACGGTGGCACAGTGGTTAGCACTGCTGCCTCACAGCGCCAGAGACCCGGGTTCAATTCCCGCCTCAGGCGACTGACTGTGTGGAGTTTGCACGTTCTCCCCGTGTCTGCGTGGGTTTCCTCCGGGTACTCCGGTTTCCTCCCATAGTCCAAAGATGTGCAGGTCAGGTGAATTGGCCATGCTAAATTGTCTATAGTGTTAGGTAAGGGGTAAATGTAGGGGTATGGGTGGTTTGCGCTTCGGCGGGTCGGTGTGGACTAGTTGGGCCGAAGGGCCTGTTTCCACACTGTAAAGTAATCTAATCTAATCTAATCTACTGGAAATGGGGAATTATACTTCCATCTGCTATTTTTTAATAAACTATGTTGCAGAATGTGGGCATTCCTGGCTGGGCCAACATTTACTGCCATCCCCAAGTGCCCTCGAGAAAGGGGTAGTTGACGTGATCAATTGCTGCAGTCTTTGGGATATGGTTGCATCCACAATGGCAGTGTTAGGATGGAGGTCTAAGGAGTTTGACCCAGCAACACCGAAGAAACAGCAATACGTTTCCAGTAGGATTGTGAGGAGCTTGGAGGTGGTGGTGATCCAATATATCTGATCCCCTTAAATTTCTAGATGGTAGGGGTCATAGTTTGGAAGATGCTGTCAAAGGAGATTTGGTGAGTAGGAGCAGTGCATCTTGTAGATGAAATCATTGACACTGTGCATTGATAATGGAGAGGTGGAATATTTAAGACTATTTGATGCATCTGGTGGGGGTGCGGTTCAATTGAACAAGCTGTATTGTGCTGGACGGTATCAAGCTTTTGGAGCTGACTCATCGAAGGAAGTTGGAAAATTTTCCAACACATTTCTGACTGGTGTCTTACAGATGGTGAGCAGGCTTTGGGGAGACAGGAGATGAGCTACTTGCTACAGCATTTCCAGTGGGGGATTCAGTGACAGTTATGCCACTGAACATCAAGGAGTAACAGTTGGATTCTCTCTTGTTGGAAAAGGTAATTGCCTGGCATGTGTGGCATAAATGTTCAATGCCACAACTCAAATCAGAGGAGCCAAGATTGGAATTGACCAGTGTTAACTTACTGACAGAGTACACAACCTGATATTATCGAGGAGAAAGTGAGGTCTGCAGATGCTGGAGATCAAAGTTGAAACTTTATTGCTGGAACAGCACAGCAGGTCAGGCAGCATCCAGGGAACAGGAGATTCGACGTTTCGGGCACAGGCCCTTCTTCAGGAATGAGCAGAGAGTGTTCAGCAGGAGAAGATAAAAGGTAGGGAGGAGGGACTTGGAGGAGGGGAGTTGGAAATGTCTTCTTCTTGACCTCTCCGCCTCCATCCTACTCCCACCTATCACCCTCACCTTGACCTCTTTCCACCTATCACATTTCCAACGCCCCTCCTCCAAGTCCCTCCTCCCTACCTTTTATCTTCTCCTGCTGAACACTCTCTGCTCATTCCTGAAGAAGGGCCTGTGCCCGAAACGTCGAATCTCCTGTTCCCTGGATGCTGCCTGACCTGCTGTGCTGTTCCAGCAATAAAGTTTCAACTTTGATATCCAAATGAATCCAACAAGAACTGGACCAAGCATATGTGGTACTCATAATCTTCTTCATCCTAAGTATACGCATGATTTTACTACAACTGCTAAGTATTTCATCAGTAATATTTTCAGCAACATAACACAAAACATCGCAGATAAGAAAAACTGCAGCATATTAACATGCCAAATTTCCCCTAAAGTAAATGCATTAAAATTCCATCAAATTTGACAATATTGTTATGTATTTGGCTTTAAGGGGTTAACACGTAGGGGGTTCCATACAACAGCCAAGCAGGGTGAGATCAATAGTTGTGATGTTGAGAAGATATGCTCTTCTTCATTAGGGTAAATAAAACCACAGAAAGTAGACAAAATCAAACACAAAATATTGCTGAGGAAAGGAGTGAACAAAGACAGAAATGGGAACTATTTAAATGTAAATCTATGATTCGCTCCAGTAATAATATCTAACAATATTCAATATCTAGGATCATACCAAAAGAGTACTTTGAAGTATTAAAGGGATTTTCTGCTATCTAGTGATCTCTGAGGCATGAAGTTTCCCTTTCTTGATATGTGCAAGATCAAGACAAACACTAGGCATACAGTAACAGTGATATCACCGCAGGGAGTTGGCAGCCAATTACACTGAAGTATTCTCAAACAGCAAATCAGAAAGTAAAATGCAGTAAAATCTTCTACTCAATTAAAATTTCCACAGAGTAAATACAAATCATCAGTGATACACATGGGATTAAAGTAGCTGAAATATCATAACTTTTTTTTAAATTTGAAAAAAACATTATTGCCATAATAATGGCAAAAAAGCATCCCAGTGATATAACATTAGATTTCTATGAGTAACTATTGAGTTATTAAAATTAAATTGCATCGGAGGCCGAGGGGTGATCTTATAGAGATTTACAAAATCATGAGGGGCATGGATAGGATAAATAGAAAAAAGTCTTTTCCCTGGGGTCGGGGAGTCCAGAACTAGAGGACGTATGTTTATGGTGAGAGAGGAAAGATATAAAAGGGACCTAAGGGGCAATTTTTTTTTACGCAGAGGGTGGTACGCGTATGAAATGAGCTGCCAGAGGATGTGGTGGAGGCTGGTACAATTGCAACATTTAAGAGGCATTTGGATGGGTATATGAATAGGAAGGGTTTGGAGGGATATGGGCCGGGTGCTGGCAGGTGGGTCTAGAGTGGGTTGGGATATCTGGTCGGCATGGACAGGTTGGACCGAAGGGTCTGTTTCCATGCTGTACATCTCTATGACTCTATGACATCTGGCAACAACCTTTGTAAAGTTCTCGACTCCACAGAGCTAGATTTGATACACTCAAGTTCAGCAGTTTTACAAAAGATGTTAAAACGATTCATAAAAATGATGAGCAGAGCAGAATGGAAACAAATATCATACCAACAGCAGTCGCACGAAAACTTGGACTGGAATTATACTATACGATCCTTCCTTTTCTCGGTCATTGTCGAAGAGTGTGGAGCTGGAAAAGCACAGCCAGTCTGGACTGCTCCACATATTTGACCTCTCACCTTCATTCCCACCTTCCCCTTCTGCCCCACCCCCTCCCATTTATCTCTCAGCCTGCTTGGGCCACTAGCCTCACTCCTGATCAAGAGATTATATTGGAAACGTTGATTCTCCTGCACCTTAGTTGCTGCTCTTTTCCAGCACCACACTTTCGACTCTGATCTCCAGTCTCAATCCTCACTCCCCCCTTTTCTTGTTCATTCACGTGATGTGAAACCAGTATTTCATTTCCTATCCCTAAAATGCCATTTAGTTGGTACAACTGGGTAAATGAGGCGGTGATTTCAGGGCTCAGAAATGTCAGAGGGCAGATAAGGGAAAAGCAAAAGACATTTGTAACGTGCTTGACCATCACTGGCTTGACATGACATTTCAGACCATGAAGTACTTTCAAGTGTAGTCACTGTTACTAATACAGGAAACAGACAGCACAGCAAGTTCCCACACAAAAAGCGATGTCATAACAACCACACAATTTATTTTTCTTGGTGTCAATCAAATGATAAAATCATGGCCAGGACACTGTAGTGAACTGCTCTGCTCTTCTCTGAAGCCGCACAATTGGATCTTGCACATCTGACTCTGAGGGGAGACTGCACCCGGTTTAATGTTTCATCTGGAAGACAACGTCCAGCCAGGAACGGATGAAAACGACAGATTTCCTTTCCTCAAGGAGTTTAGGAATGAGAGGAGCTTTCACAACAATCCAGTGGTTGTCATCATTACAAACAGCTTTTAATGGCAGATTTATTTAATTAATTCAATTTAAATTCCCCAGCTGAAGTATAGTCTAAACATCTTACCAGAAAAATGGCTGTGGCCCATAATGGCTACTCTATTCTGTTTCCAACTCTTGTGACCATAAAAGGTAATCTCAAAAAAAGTAAGCTTCAATAAAGTGAGAGAGTGAGGACTGCAGATGCTGGAGATCAGAGTCAAGATCAGAGTGGTGCTGGAAAAGCACAGCAGGTCAGGCAGCATCTGAGGAGCTGCCTGATCTGCTATACTTTTCCAGCAGCACTCTAATCTTGACTTCAATAAAGTGAGGGGAGAAAGTGAGGACTGCAGATGCTGGAGATCAGAGCTGAAAATGTGTTGCTGGAAAAGCGCAGCAGGTCAGGCAGCATCCAAGGAACAGGAGAATCGACGTTTCGGGCATAAGCCCTTCTTCAGGATTCCTGAAGAAGGGCTTATGCCCGAAACGTCGATTCTCCTGTTCCTTGGATGCTGCCTGACCTGCTGTGCTTTTCCAGCAACACATTTTCAGCTTCAATAAAGTGAGAACCTACTTTAAGGAAGTGTTCCCCCCCACCCCCCTCCCCGGGGTGATTTGGTGAAGTGGTGAAGCAACCGGGGAGACCTGCTCATTCTGGATGGGCTAATCTCTCTGGTGAGCCAAGACTAAGGTCAACACAAACTGTCACCGTTTGTGACAAGGTGCAGATTCCTCCCTGACCTTTGGGCAAATTCTAGCCATCGAAGAGAACATGGGTGAAACATGTGCCAGATGTTGGGACACGCAAAATTCTTTGCTCCTGTGATCAGTAAGTAGACAGAAAACTGGTCAACTGCTAATGAGTCAGAAATGGCCTCATCCTTCCACACAAACTTCACAATCTTGGCTGGGCATCGTTCCTGATTTATATTTTCCTTTATAATGCAGTGTCTGTGCTAAATTAAAAAGTAGAGATCTTTATATGTATAGAGTCATAGAATCATACAGCACAGAAATAGACCCTTCAGTCTGACTCGTCCATGCCAACCAGATATCCTAAATAAATCTGTCCCATTTGCCAGCATTGGGCCCATATCCTTCTAAACTCTTCCTAGTCATGCACCCATCCCGATTGCCTTTTAAATCTTGAAATTGTACCAACTTTCATTACATCCCCTGGTAGCTCATTGCATACACACACCACCCTGTGTGTGAAAATATTGCCCATGAGGTCCTTAAATCATTCCCCTCTCACCCTAAACCTTTGCTCCCTAGGTTTGGACTCCCCTGTCCTGTTCACCCAATCCATGTCGACAGTTAAGTTGCTGGTTTAAGGCGAAAACCCACGCAGAACATACAAGCATTGTTTACTACTGAGCAAACAACCATGGGCCAACTTACCAGCAGTCCCCTTGGAAAATGTCACAACCAGACAACAATTAACTTTGTAAGCAGGCAGGGCGCTGAAGATTCCCCTGATACTAGATATGTCAGTAGAATTTCCAAACAGCATGGCATCTGAATGACAGAGGCACCACAGAGTCATAGAGATGTACAGCATGGAAACAGACCCTTCGGTCCACTCATCCACGCCGACCAGATATCCTAACCTCATCTAGTCCCATTTTCCAGCACTCGGCCCATATCCCTCCTAACCCTTCCTGTTCACATACCCATCCAGATATCTTTTAAATGTTGCAAGTGTACCAGCCTCACCACTTCCTCTGGCAGCTCATTCCATACACATACCACCCTCTAGCGTGAACAAGCTGCCCCTTAGGTCCCTTTTAAATCTTTCCCCTCTCACTCTAAAACTATGCCCCTCTAGGTTTGGACTCCTCTAACCTAGGAAAATACTTTGTCTATTCACCCTATCCATGACCCTCATGATTTTATAAACCTCTATAAGGTCACCCCTCAGCCTCCGACACTCCAGGGAAAACAGCACCAGTCTATTCAGCCTCTCCCTACAGCTCAAATCTACCAACCCTGGCAACATTCTTGTAAATCTTTTCTGAACCTTTTGAAGTTTCACACCATCCTTCCAATAGGAGGGAGACCAGAATTGCACACAATATTCCAAAAGTAACCTCACTAATAGGCACCAAGAGACCTAGGAGCAGGAAGAGGCCATTTGGCCCTATTTAATACTGCCATGGCTGATGTGATTGTGACCTCAGCTCCATTTCCTGTCTGATCTCCATTTCCTGTCTGATCTCCATTTCCTGTCTGATCTCCATAAGTGTTGATTTTCTTGCCTGTCAAAAATCAAATTCAGCCTTGAGTACATTAAAGAATCAGCCTCAACTGTCATCTGGGACAGGGAATGGCCCTTTCGAGAGAAAATAATCTTCCTCATTTCTGTATGAAAGTAAGGCTTCCTTTCTTAATCTAGTTCCCTCGTTTTAATTTCCCCACAAGAGGAAATATCCTTCTAGCAACTACAGTCCCCCTCAAAACCTTCGGTGTCTCAACAATGTTCTGAAAACTTATATTTTTATTCACTTGTAGGATGGTATCACTGGCCTTTATTGTTTGTTCCTGGCTGCCCTTGAAGAGGTGGTGGTGGGAGAGAGCTGCCTTCTTGCACCATTGCAACCCATGTGCTGGAGGGAGACCCATAACGTCCTGAGGGAGGAACTTCAAGGATTTTGACCCAGGAATTGTGAAGGAGCACGACTGAGAAGAAATTTGCCTTGACAAGAATCACTTGACAAACTTGGATCTCATCAGGTACTGAAGTAGTGTTGTCTGTAATTCACCAGCAGTTTTCAACGATAGGAATCATTCTTCCTCTAAGGGGTTCTGGGACTCAAATTGTGCCAAATGCAAGTCACGAGCCTGCACTTAGTGACAGCAGATCCTTCACTGATCGCAGGCTGCTTCCTAATCGACCGGCTCTGCATTCAAAGCAAGATGGCGGCTGAGCTCCCAATGCTGCCAAAACAATCAGTGGGTCAGTACCTCAGAAGGCCTCGCTCGGAAAAGGGGGCACCACTGAGCATGCGTCAAATATGCTTCAAATTACTGGAGCCCTATTGGGGGTGAATAGCACGTACAAAATTCGATGGTAATGGGAAGACGCCCCCAACAATCACAGGACAAACCCCTTGTTAGAGGCCTACAGTGCAGAAAAAAGGCCCTTCAGCCCATTGTTGTTGGGTCTGAGGGGACTGCTGTCCACATGGATGGCAAAAGGGCCTGTTTCCACACTGTGGGGAAACTAATTTAATCTAATCTAATCTAAAAGTGAGGACTGCAGATGCTGGAAACCAGAGTTTAGATCAGAGTGGTGCTGGAAAAGCTCAGCAGGTCAGGCAGCATCCGAGGAGCAGGAAAATCTTCATTCCTGATGAAGGGCTTTTGCCCGAAACATCGATATGCCTGCTCCTCGGGTGCTGCCTGGCCTGCTGTGCTTTTCCAGCACCACTCGGATCTAAACCCTGTCCACATGCATGGCCCTTTGAGAGTTGTAAAATCTCAGACAGAAACTCCCTTCCCCAACCCACCAGTGAGCTCACCCTAGGAAGTTGGCTCCACCCAACATGGTGTGGGCACTTAATGCAAATTGACTGCCCGCTTCTATAGAGTGACCTAAACATTCTGCTCCATCCAGTATATGATTGTCCAGAATCGGTCAATAATCATTTCTTGGAAGCTTGCCAAATGCAAAAAGCCAATAAATTTTAGTCGCTTTGTAAAGTTAACATTGTTATAGGCACACATTCGCGATACATTCATGTAACCAGACAAAACCATTTGTTGAAGTTGTGTAACAAGATACAGTATCACCATGAGGTGATTTCCTGTTGGTGACAGCAGTGTCTCTGCAACACACACACACACACACACACACACACACAAAGCCCCCTCGGCAGGGCCCTTTCCCTTTCTCATTGTAGAAGACAAAACCACGATAACAGCACTTTGTCCAATCGTGTTGTGCCTGAAGCCTTCTGCTGGCTATCACTGTTACCACACATACACACAGCAACAGATGTAATTAAACCAACCTCAAAAACTTCCTATCTCAACTCTTGGATCAACACAAATAATGATAAAAGCCTTTAGCCCAGCATTTCCTTTCTGTTGTGTTAAATTTTCAGCAGTTTGTAGATTTAAGATCGCATGATGGAGATATCTCTGGAACCTTGATTCTAGATATTTGAACAATTCCCCATGCTACATCTGATTGATAAGTGGCAAACAGATAGCTATCCTTTAATTCATACACATACTGATAAAATAAATCATAAAGAAATTGACTCATACACATCTCAGCAACGCAAGAGCAGGAACAGGCCCTTTTGACTGAGATCACGTGTCCATACATATAAACATGCAAATATACCTCTTCCTAACTCTCTTGTGGGATCTTGGCATTGTTGGCTGAGCCAGCGTTTGTTACTTGTCCCCTCCTTGCCCTTGAGGTGGTGATGTGGAGGAGGGAATTTGCAAATTGAACTGCAGAGCCCAGTCACATTATCAGAGGAGTCCAGGATAATGCAACATGTTGACTCTATCCCATCAGCAGAAAAGGGCAGAGAAACAAACACGACGACAGGAACAGGACAGACACAGTTGTGGCGAGGCACAAATTAGCAGGTTAAGGGATATGCCATGAAGGAGCATCTTAATTTGGTAGATTAATGATTAAAATACAGGGGTTACAAACAGGAGGTGGAGTGGAGTGGAGTGGCGGGGAGGTGGGGATTGTATCAGTGGGTATGTAAAAGGTTGAAGAGAAGCTCTTGATGGAGTGTACCCATAAACTGTGGAAGAATAACTTTGAGTGGAGTCTGGCACCTGACACCTATGGCTCACGTCTGCACCAAGAGGACCATTTATTATTGTAAGCCATGTGGTATGGTGCCGCTGTGGTCCAGAGGACGGTGCTACAGTGCAGCTCCTGTACTGGGATTGTAATAGGGGAAGCAGCCTTATGCAATAACTAAAATTTCCATTTACTGTAGTAATCTAAACTGTTCAATCAAAACTCATGTACAGATTGAATTGTTTCTGGTACCAATGCCCCAGATATGGCTAATACATCCCATACCATTGGAGTCAAAACAACACTTGAGATTCAAAGATCCATGGAAAGATGAGCTCAAAAATATTTTTAAGACGAGATATAGCATTTAGACAATCGCAACATAAATTTGCTCAATAAGCCCTCTATAACTGTCATACACAAAGTTCTCATCTCTGGACAGAAACAAAATAAATCACTCTTCACTTATGGAGAGAAACAGTTAACATTTCATTTTCTTTTAATTTTGCGTCTTTTGGAGTAGAGTTTGGAAAAAGACTAAAATAATATTCTCCTTCTCCAAAATAAAGCAAAAAACTGTCGAGGTTGAAAGTCTAAAACAAAAACAGGAAGTGCTGGAGAAACACTGATGCAGGCTTACCTGCTGAGTTTCTCTAGAACTTTCTGTTTTTGTTTCTCCCTCACTGCTCTGTTTATCGGTACAGACCAGAAAGTTGCAAAACACTTTTGTCTCAACAGAAGATCATCACACTTGTCAGTAGTGGTTAAAAACCAAGAGCAAAATGCAGCAAAATTAACATTAACTGCACTGGAACTTTTGTGCAATGAATAAAAATCAAATAAAAAGACAATCAAACACTCAAAGTAGATTTTCATTAACCAGTGCATGTAGCAATAAACCAGTTTGTTCAATATGTACTTTTAAATTATCCACATATCATACAGAACCTGCAAAAGGAATAGACTTCATGGCTTCAACAATCTTCTCCATCTACACTGGGTGATTGTCACTGGATGAGTAATGCAGACAAAGACAGTGACTGCCCTGACATCTAGTCTGAATTTGATTCACTGTGGCATCAAGAAATCCTGGTGGAACTGCAGTCAATGGGTATTGGTGGGGAACTCTCTGTGAGAAAAGCCTATTCCTCCTCATTTTCTAGGTTTCTATGTTTCAGCTCCAGGAGATCTCTGCAGGAGTCCCTTAGAGTACAGTCTTGGCCAAACCATCTTCAGCTGCTTCATCAATGATCTTCCTCCATTATAAGGTCGGAAGTGGTGATGTTCACTTATGATTGCACAATGTTCAGCCCAATTTGTGACCCCTCAGATACTGGAGCAGTCCACGTTCAAATGCAGCAAGACCTGGACAATGCTTAGGCTTAGTTGGATAAGTGGACGAGTAACATGTGCATCACCCAAGTGTCAGATAACGACTATGTTCATCAAGAAAGCACCAATCATCCCTTGACATTCAATGGCATCACCCTTGCTAACTTCTTCATTATCAATGGCCTGGGTTATCAGAAACATAACCGGAACAGGCACATAAATACTGGGACCACAAGATCGGATCAGAAGCTGGGAAGTCGGAGGCGAGTACGTCATCTCCTGAATCCCCAGAGACTATCCACCATCTAGAAAACACCAATGTGCTGAAATACTCTCCACTTGTCTGGATGGGTGGAGCTCCAGAAACACTCGAGAAGCTTGATACCACCCAGGACAAAGGTGTCAGTTAGATTGGCAGACAATCCAGTATCTTCACTCCCATCACCACAAAATCACTGGCAACAATGTGTACCATTTACAAGGTGCACAACAGTCAACGTATAAACTGGGAATAGGCCATTCGGCCCTTTGAGCCAATGCTACCATGGTCATGGCTGATTCTCTTTCTCAATTCTACATTACCACTTTGTTGCTACCTGCCTCGATGCCTCTCATATTAAAAAAAAAATCAATCTCTTTCTTGAATATACGCAGTGACCCATCCTCTATCGATGGTAGAGAATTCTACAGGTTGACCACTCTCTGTGAAGAAATGTTTCCCCTTCTCAGCCCCACAAATACCAGCAAATGGCTATTTCCACCAAAAGATAAATACAATCAAACCAGAAACTGAACTGATTCACCAGAAATGTACAGTTGCAACAAGAGCAGGTCAGAGGTTAGCAATACCACAACTAGTAACTCACCTGCTGAATCTCCAAAGCCTGTCCACTATCTACAAGACAAACGTCAGGAGTCAGGATGGAACTCGGCTCACTTGCCTGGATGGGTGCAGCTCTAAAACACTCAAACAGGACACTATCCAGGATAAAGCAGCCCACCTGATTGGCACCACCTCCACTCCCTCCACCGCCAATGCTCAGTAGAAGCAGCAGGTTCTACAACGTAGAAATTCATCAAAGATCCTTAGATAACAACTTTCAAACACACATCCATTACCATCCAGAAGAGTAAGACCAGCAGATACATGGGAACACCATCATTTGTAAGTTCCCCTCCAAGCCATCCACCATCCTGACTTGGAAATATTTTGCCGTCACAGTTCTTTCACTGTTGCTGGGTCAAATGCCTGGAACTTGCTACTTAATTGATATGTGGGGGTTGAGACAAATTATTCTATTTTAAAGGATACTTTACTTTTCATTTCTGTCCTGAACCTGTTCATACCAATCTTTTCAGTGACCTGTCCGTTTTTCTTGACATTACTGGCTCAGACGGTCTGACGTTGTACACCAGGGTGTTGCTACATCACATGTTAACATTAGGAACTCCAACATCTTTCACAACTTCAGTTCTGAAATACTAAGAGCCAGAAAAGTTTGAAATGTGATAGTGGTGGTCATTTTGGAGCAACGTTAGCCAATTTGCACAAAACAGTTCACTAGCCAAAATACTCGTGAGATTGTCCCTCCTCCTGTTTTGAATAATAGAATCTTTTCCATTGCTGTTGGAGCACAGAATTAACATGGTCAAACATTTGTCTGAAAGACAAGTGCAGCACTCCTTTGATACAGCATTGTGGTGTTGACTTAGATTTTGCGCTCAGGTTTTTGAAGTGGGGCTTGACCTATAACCTTTTCATCAACAGGCTAGAGTGCTAACCAACAGAGTCATGGCCGACACATCCATTGGCTTTTAAAAGGGGATGGTGAAGTCACTTGGGATCTATGCAATGTAATATTTAAAAGTTGTTTGATAAATATAAGACCAAAGGAGCAGTAGTGTTTGCTGACTCATCAAAGAGAGTTGCATTAGAACTGCCTGATATCCGGTGTGATTCAATCACTTGCCTTTAGCTCTGATTTAAATGGTTTTTACATATGAATGGAATATTTATGCCGTGGATGTGTTTAACCATTTATCCTCGACTGCTTCCTTTCCTGTCCTCCCCATCCCCTTGTTTATTTTGTTTCTAAGTAGTTGAAGAACATTAACAGAATATATATATATTTTTAAATTTTGCTCTTTCTTTCAGCAACAAAGACTTCAAAAATTTCATTGCCAACAAGTTGTCATTAAGTGTTTGGCCCAGTTGGTTCCGAGGGGGTTGAACATACCAGATGCTTCCTGAGGCATATTGTGGAGAAAATCTACAACACTGTTCTTTATAAGATTAATATTTATAGCTAGGGTCACAAATAATGTTTTCCTCAAATTGTGATGTCGAGATTATCAACCTGAAATATTAGCTCTGTTTCACCTCTGACTGATGCTGCCAGATGTGATCATTTCCAGCATTTACTGTTTTTCATTTCAGAAGTCTAGTGTTGGCACTGTTATGCTTTTGCTCAATAAGTTGCTTAGACTATTAATATAGGGCAACCAACAGTGGCTTGCAACACGGTTTTAGAATGCTTTTTGGATTCTGTTCCTGTTCCAAGGTGAGTAATGTTCAGGACTCTACTGCCCATTTAACAAACTGTAAATAAATCAGTTTGTTGCTTTGTTGTCACACTAGCTTCTGTGCATATGATTCACTGGTAATTCAGATCCAGTACTGCAGCAAAATGGTAAAAACCAGATTCTTTGAAAAAATGTTTAAGTTGCCCAAGTGAACAGATGGCATATGAATTGCGTGGTTAAGTTTTAATGGATATACAAGCTTTCTGGTGCCATTTCCCAATCACTGAGCCATCTGGATATACCACAAATAACCAGAAATTGCAACAGGCACGAAAGCCCAGGGGCCCACCACTGCACAGCATCTGCTGTGAAAAGTCTCGAATTGGAACAAGTGCCTGGTAATTATTTTATTTGCCTCTTCAAGGGGGTTCATTTGAGGAGTTCTCTGAGCAGTTCACTAAATAATGTTCTAACGGCAACTTTGTACAATTGCTCAGTATAAATGGAATACTGAGCAATTGTACAATTACACCCTCTACTCTCCAGTGTAAGTTGTTAAAATACATCAAGGAAAGCTTTGGTCCTAATACCACTCAAGTTTGTTGTGGGTTCTGTTCGCCGAGCTGGGAATTTGTGTTGCAGACGTTTCGTCCCCTGTCTAGGTGACATCCTCAGTGCTTGGGAGCCTCCTGTGAAGCGCTTCTGTGATGTTTCCTCCGGCATTTATAGTGGTTTGTCCCTGCCGTTTCCCGTTGTCAGTTCCAGCTGTCCGTTGCAGTGGTCGGTATATTGGGTCAAGGTCGATGTGCTTATTGATTGAATTTCTGGATGAGTGCCATGCCTCTAGGAATTGCGATGGTTTAAGAAGACAGCTCACCATCACCTTCTCAAGGGCAACAAGGGATGAGCAATAAATGCTGACTCAGCTAGTAACGCCCATGTCCCATGAGTGAATTAAAAAAGGGCCCCGAGTCTGTGTTCCATAGTCTGGACAACCCAAACCAGGGAGACATCCTCCCTGTATTTAGTTTGTCTAGCCCTCTTAGAATATTGTGTGTTTCAATCACAACTCCTCTCATTCCCTAAACCCTAGTGGATACAGGCCCAATCAAACACACCCCTCCTCAGATGACTTGACTGCCATCTCCAGTATCACTCTGCCAAGAACGGTATATATAGTTTTTAGGATTAAATGGATCAAAGGACATGGAGGGAAAAGAAGCAAAGTAGTATTGAGTTTATGATCATATTGGAGATGGAGCAGGCTCAAAAGGCTGAATGGCCCACTCCTGTTGCTATATTCTATGTTTCTAGTGAAGCTCTGCTGCACTCCCTCAATGGCCAATATATCCTCCCTTAGGAAGGGAGAGCATAACTAGACCCAATACTCCATGGGTGGTGTTACCAAGACCTTGTGTAACTGCGGAAAGGCAGGCCTACTTCAGAACTTAATCCTTTGGCAATAAAGGCTAACATAGCTTTTGCCTTCATAACTGCTTGCTATCCTGGCTGGCTAGTTTCAGTGACTGATATGGAAGGACACCCCGATCCCTTCGCACATTCACAGTTCTCAATACATCACCATCCAAATAATACTCTGCCTTACTGGTTTTCCACATCAATGTGAATGCCTTCGCATTTATCCCTGTTATACAGTGCATCTGACTTACATTTGCTCACTCACTTTAGTCACACTCAAGTCTCCTTTCATTCTCCTCACAACTCTCAATCCCAATTTGGTATTGCCAGCAAACTCGGATATATTGTGTTTGGTTTTCCACCCAGTTAATTTATACACAGGTTGTGAATAGCTGGGGCACCTGCACAGACCCTACATTGGATCAGTGGTATTGCATCATTATCCCCACTTGTCACCACTTGCTACTTCAAGATAAAACTCATTTACTCCCACTCTGTTTTCAGTCTGATGACCCATTACCCTTTATCTCCTGTGCTCTAATTTTACTGACTAGCCTTTTACTAGGGACATTATCAAGAGCCTTCTGAAAATCACAATAGACAGCCTCCCTGATTCTCCCCTTTCCGTTTGATTAAATACATCCTCAAAAAAACTCCAGTACATCAGTGATTTTCCATTCAAGAACATACGCTGACTTTGTATAATCCCATTCGTGCTTTGCAAGTGTTCTGTTATTATGTCTTTTAGAATAAACTCTAGCATTTTCCCTACTACTGATGTTAGATTAACTGCTCTGTCCGTCTCTAATTTTTCCTCTCTGCCCTTTGTTTAAAATAGTCAGATTCCATTTGCTATCCTCCAATCCTTAGGAATTGCTCCAGTGTCTTCAGAGGTCTTTGGATGAAAATTCACCATGGCTCCTCCAACAGCATCTTCCAAACCTATGACCTCTACCACCTTGAGGGACAAAGGGACAGCAGATGCATGGGTGAAAAACGGATGCAAATACTGCTCCAGATTACACTCTGTCCTGACTTGGAACTGGATCACAAATCCAAAAATCCTGGGGCATCTCCTGCAAAACGCCAGATAGGTTCACCAGCGATTCAGTAATTAGTGATGTACAATCAAGCCTGGCCTCGCTGCTGATGCTCATTTCTCAAGAATGAACAATGAATATTTAAGTAACATTGGTCAGGACACAGTGGATACCTCCCCTGTTTTTCTCTTAAATAGTGCTATAGGATGTGTACCTCCGCACAAGATAGTACATGGGGCTTCCATAGTTATACTTCATACTAAAGGCAGCACCTTTAATTCTGTAACATCCCTCAGCACTGCACTGGACTATGAGCCTTTATGCTCAAACTCTGGGGTTGGACTCGATCCTAGAATCTTGTTAACATTACCAGAAGCATTAGATTGGCTGCAAAGTACAAGGAGCAACTTAAGAGTAAAAGTGCTTAACTGGAGGAGAGCCAATTTAATTGGGGTGTGAAAAGATTTGTCCCAGGTAAATTGGAATAAAAATATTGGTAAGGAAATCTGTAAAGGAACAATGATCTGCCTTTAAAGCGAATATGCTTTGGGTGCAGTTGAGGTCCACTTCCATAAATGGGAAAGACAGAGCAACCAAAGTCAGTGGTCCCTGGATAATGAACATGATAGAGACTAAGATGAAGCTGGTAAAAAACGTATGTCAGAGAAATGTCAGCTTGATAACCCAAGGGAAATCAAAGCTCAACACAGAAAGTACAGAGAAAAGTGAGTAAGGAACTGCAAAAAGGTGAAGTGAGAGCATGAGAAGAGGCTGACAACTAAAAAAGGGAATCTTAAAGTCTTTCCTCAATATATAAATAGTACAACAGTAAGAAACGCAGAGGTCCAAAAACAGGATCTGGATATGGAGACAGAGGTCATAGTAGAGATATTAAAAAGATATTTATTGGTCTATGCCAGTGAGGATGGTAACTGAGTCACAGTGAAAATAGAAGGTAGCTGAGTTTCAAGATGGTTTAAAATCAATACGTGAGGTACACTGTACTTAAAGTCGATCAGTCACCATGAGTGGATGGGATGAATGTGGAGGGAAGCAAGGCTGAAACGTGTGGAGGTACTGGGTGTAATCTTTCAAACCTTCTTAGAGACGGGGGTGGTACCAGAGGACAGAGGGTTGCAGATGTTTCACTCTCATTCAATGAAGAGTTCAACTTTAAACTGAGGCTGGTCAGGCTAAGGTTAACAATGGTAAAGTTTTCAGAAACACTAAATCAAGATAAAATTAACAGTGACACAAACAAATGCAGATACATTCAGGAAACCCAGCAGAGATTTGTTGAAGACAAACTGTGTTTAATGAAGAGTGAATTGATAAGGTGAAAGAAAATGTTGATGAGGATAATAGGGTTGAGATAGTACACTCAGACTTTCAAAAAGTTAAAGGATAAAGCAAAGTGACATATAATAGACTTAACCAGAATAAAAAGGACAAGTAAAAAATGGATACAAAGTTGCTTGAGAAACAGGAAACTTTGGGTAGCGGCAAATACTTGTTTCTCTATCCTGGAAGATGGTCAAAGAGGGCGTAAACTTGAGTGGTTCAAAGACTTGTAGCTTGGGTGCTCGTTGTTGTGGTTCTGTTTGCCGAGCTGGAAATTTGTGTTGCAGACGTTTCGTCCTCTGTCTGGGTGACATCTTCAGTGCTTGGGAGCCTCCTGTGAAGCGCTTCTGTGATGTTTCCTCCAGCATTTGTAGTGGTTTGAATCTGCCGCTTCCGGTTGTCAGTTCCAGCTGTCTGTTACAGTGGTTGGCATATTGGGTCCAGGTCGAAATGCTTATTGATTGAATCTGTGGATGAGTGCCATGCCTCTACGAATTCCTAGAGGCATGGCATTCATCCACAGATTCAATCAATAAGCACATCGACCTGGACCCAGTATACCGACCACTGCAACAGACAGCTGGAACTGACAACCGGAAGCGGCAGATTCAAACCACTATAAATGCCGGAGGAAACATCACAGAAGTGCTTCACAGGAGGCTCCCAAGCACTGAGGATGTCACCTAGACAGAGGGCGAAACGTCTGCAACACAAATTCCCAGCTCGGCGAACAGAACCACAACAAACTTGAGTGGTTATATATTAGGACCAAAGCTTTCCTTGATGTATATATATTAGGACCAAAGCTTTCCTTGATGTATTTTAACAACTTACACTGGAGAGTAGAGGGTGTAATCTCAAAATTGAAGGTGATTCAAAATTGATTCACAGTATTCCATTTATACTGAGCAATTGTACAAAGTTGCCGTTAGAATATTATTTAGTGAACTGCTCAGGGAACTCCTCAAATGAACCCCCTTGAAGAGGCAAATAAAATAATTACCAGGCACTTGTTCCAATTCGAGACTTTTCACAGCAGATGCTGTGCAGTGGTGGGCCCCTGGGCTTTCGTGCCTGTTGCAATTTCTGGTTATTTGTGGTATATCCAGATGGCTCAGTGATTGGGAAATGGCACCAGAAAGCTTGTATATCCATTAAAACTTAACCACGCAATTCATATGCCATCTGTTCACTTGGGCAACTTAAACATTTTTTCAAAGAATCTGGTTTTTACCATTTTGCTGCAGTACTGGATCTGAATTACCAGTGAATCATATGCACAGAAGCTAGTGTGACAACAAAGCAACAAACTGATTTATTTACAGTTTGTTAAATGGGCAGTAGAGTCCTGAACATTACTCACCTTGGAACAGGAACAGAATCCAAAAAGCATTCTAAAACCGTGTTGCAAGCCACTGTTGGTTGCCCTATATTAATAGTCTAAGCAACTTATTGAGCAAAAGCATAACAGTGCCAACACTAGACTTCTGAAATGAAAAACAGTAAATGCTGGAAATGATCACATCTGGCAGCATCAGTCAGAGGTGAAACAGAGCTAATATTTCAGGTTGATAATCTCGACATCACAATTTGAGGAAAACATTATTTGTGACCCTAGCTATAAATATTAATCTTATAAAGAACAGTGTTGTAGATTTTCTCCACAATATGCCTCAGGAAGCATCTGGTATGTTCAACCCCCTCGGAACCAACTGGGCCAAACACTTAATGACAACTTGTTGGCAATGAAATTTTTTGAAGTCTTTGTTGCTGAAAGAAAGAGCAAAATTTAAAAATATATATATATTCTGTTAATGTTCTTCAACTACTTAGAAACAAAATAAACAAGGGGATGGGGAGGACAGGAAAGGAAGCAGCCGAGGATAAAGATTCCATAAATGGTTAAATACATCCACGGCACAAATATTCCATTCATATGTAAAAACCATTTAAATCAGAGCTAAAGGCAAGTGATTGAATCACACCGGATATCAGGCAGTTCTAATGCAACTCTCTTTGATGAGTCAGCAAACACTACTGCTCCTTTGGTCATATATTTATCAAACAACTTTTAAATATTACATTGCATAGATCCCAAGTGTCTTCACCATCCCCTTTTAAAAGCCAATGGATGTGTCGGCCATGACTCTGTTGGTTAGCACTCTAGCCTGTTGATGAAAAGGTTATAGGTCAAGCCCCACTTCAAAAACCTGAGCGCAAAATCTAAGTCAACACCACAATGCTGTATCAAAGGAGTGCTGCACTTGTCTTTCAGACAAATGTTTGACCATGTTAATTCTGTGCTCCAACAGCAATGGAAAAGATTCTATTATTCAAAACAGGAGGAGGGGCAATCTCACGAGTATTTTGGCTAGTGAACTGTTTTGTGCAAATTGGCTAACGTTGCTCCAAAATGACCACCACTATCACATTTCAAACTTTTCTGGCTCTTAGTATTTCAGAACTGAAGTTGTGAAAGATGTTGGAGTTCCTAATGTTAACATGTGATGTAGCAACACCCTGGTGTACAACGTCAGACCGTCTGAGCCAGTAATGTCAAGAAAAACGGACAGGTCACTGAAAAGATTGGTATGAACAGGTTCAGGACAGAAATGAAAAGTAAAGTATCCTTTAAAATAGAATAATTTGTCTCAACCCCCACATACCAGGCCTTGTCATCATATGAACCGCTACCTCAGCCATTCTATTGTCAGCTACTAATTGTCCGCATGAGCAGCTATTGATTCTCCCAGACTGACCTTCACCCATTCCTTTGCCTGCCCAACTATTTTACCCCCCCCTGTGCTCCATCCCCATCTATCATTTCCTTTTCCGTCCCTCCATCCCAGTCCATCTTCAGAATGTAGACCCAACATTTCCTAGCTACAATCAGTTCTGAGGAAGGGTCATTGGATCCAAAACGTTAACTCTGATATTGAGCTTTTCCAGCATTTTCCAGTTTTGTTTCTGGCTTCCAGCATCCGCAGTTCTTTGTTTTATTTTTAAATTTAGATAGGGAGGAAGGTATGTTGAAAACCTAAAGCAAAAAGAACCACCATAAACCCAGATGCTTCTTTTTCTGACCAAAGTTACATCAATTATATTTGTACAGCCCATTGGTAATTCATCTACTGCACTGAAAGATCAGATTATCCAATAATGTGAATTCAACAAGGTGAGTAACATAGCAATTAGGAATTTAATTTAAAAAACACATCCTTTAAAATTAGATTATTTGCATTAGGAATAGGCTGCATTGCATTGTCCTCAACTGACCTCACACCAAAAGAATGATGAACATTGGAAAAAGTCCAAATGGACAGTGACTGGTATTACATTAGAGAAAACTAGAACTGCCAAAAAATGCCTACTTGATAACTGTACAATTACCTGAGCGACAGAAGGAGAAAGGTTTCCTAACTTGAGGTGAACTCCATGGGAATTTAGAAAGTTGAGAGCAATTTGATTGAAATTTTGAACTATTAGGAGAGTGAACAGGAGGTAGAGAAGTTAATTTCATGGATTCAAGAGTCTATGATTAGAGAATATCATTGAAGAATTAAAGTCTTTGTGGATTGAAATCAGGAAACTTTTACAAGCAAGTAGTAGTAAAAGTTTATTTTCACCAACTAACAGTTTTGAACTCAGGTAGATAGGAAAGTCAATTGAAAACTTAAATCAACGAACCTAAATGTTCTTTATATAACCAAAATTATGAAGTGATTGATGCTAGACTTTTAAGTTTGGAATTAACAGAACTTTGTTAGCCCAGGATTTGGGCAAAGGTTTACATTCATCAGAAACGCTTCTCAGGGTTAAATGTGAATATCTAATTCATGATTTCATGTATGTATCTCAGAAAATACCTTTAAGTTTAAAATGTAACATGTGTTTTTTAAGAATTAATGTTTACCTGCATAAAAAAAGACAGATGAAATTAAAGCAAATTTGGAGTCTACTACAACTGAAAAGACTGGTGTCAAATTACCCAAAGAGTTAATAGATAGGAGGAGAAAGTAATTATACTGCTGGGCCCTACAGATTACAAAAACGCAAAGAAATGATCGTTTGAACGCTAGCGATGTTCGTTTAATCGAGTCAGCACAGACAAATAAAAAAAAAACAATAAAACAACAGGTTAGGTAACTTGATTGGAGAAACTGAAAATGAGGGATAATTAGTTTAAAGGCTGGTTAGAGGACAGACCCTCGCAGAACATATCGCCATGGACACTGGCAGAGGTTAGGAGGTCTCTTAGTTATCTGCGTTTTTTCCAGAAGAGTTGCAGCTCATGGAGATAAGTTGCTAAAATAAATGACAAGGAGACGTACCTGCGCAAACAAACACCAACTTCATCAC
This sequence comes from Chiloscyllium plagiosum, assembly GCF_004010195.1. NCBI lineage: Eukaryota > Metazoa > Chordata > Chondrichthyes > Orectolobiformes > Hemiscylliidae > Chiloscyllium > Chiloscyllium plagiosum. Next base: position 13,358,223 of record NC_057713.1, read on the forward strand.
TGCCTATGTGGAATGCTGCCAAGACTTGTTCTCAGTTTGAATCTTTGAGTTGAGAGACTGGAAGATTCAAGATTATGAGTGGTGCTGGAAAAGCACAGCAGGTCAGGCAGCATCCAAGGAGCAGGCAAATCGATGTTTCAGGCAGGAGCCCTTCATCAGGAACGAGGCTACTGCACTCTCAACTACCTTCTCCCCAGCCCCACCCCTTCCCATTTATCTCTCCACCACCAAGGGTTCCAGCCTCATTCCTGATGAAGGGCTCCTGCCTGAAATGTCGATTTTCCTGCTCCTCGGATGCTGCCTGACTTGCTGTGCTTTCCAGCACCACTCTAATATTGACTAGATTCTCCAACATCTGCAGTCCTCACTTTCACCTAGAGACTGGAAGATTGCCTGGTTTGAAATTTCTGGGCTGAATCTACAAAAGGTCTCCTGGTCTTTCACTGCAAAAGCAAGTCACCCACAGAGCAGCCGGGAATTATTGAAGCAGCAAAACAGCAGGGCCTGAGGCCTCTCCAGCCAAGAGCTGGTAATAAGAGTTTTACCTCTGAGAAACCTTGGAGAATAGCTGGAACAAAGGTGAATTCTCCACATGACTTATGGGTAGTCCCTAAAGGAGTAAATAGTTAAGATTGATGTATCATATAAGATCATTTTTATGGATGTAAGAATGCATGACATACATTGGTTTAAACCATACTGTTGATTGAGCTTGCTTTGTTTAGTCTTTAAAGCATACAACAAAATTTGTTTTGTTAAAGAACTGAAATCTTTTGGTGCCATTCTATTGGTTAAAGATAAAAGGAAATTCATTAAGTGTTTACAGTCCCTAACTGGATCATGAAAATTTACTTAAGGTATTATTAGCAAAATGTAAGGAAATTGAGCTGTTGCAATTGTCCAGAATAGCCTCCCATTGAAACAGGCACCTGCAATCTCCTGAATGGAACTCTGTTGCATCAAGATGTGCTGAGCAGTTCTGGGAAAAATGCAAAATGGATCCATTTCTGATGTGCTCTCAAATTATTAAATACAGCAAATATTCCGAACTGTGGAAGTTCAGAACTGCACACAGGAGATGACATGCTAATTGATATCGGTGGGTCTGATTCACTGGGACAGCAATTTTCTACCTTCTACTTAATGGTGGTCTAGAAAGTAAAAATCCGCACTGGTCGTATCAGATGTATGTTGCTCAGTGTAGTCACATTCCACAGTCTGCTCTTTAGACAGACATACTGACATCTTTTATTGGGAAAAAAATGAGCTAATGTATATTGTTCTAAAACAATGCAAAGGAACATGACAAATATTTCACAGTTTCAAGCATTTGGTAAATTAACAGCCAAACTAAAGCAATTAAAAAAGTGCTTCAATAGTAATTTTTATGAAGCAAATTCTGAAAGAAGAATATTTTCTTAATATCAAAACACAAAAAAATCAAAGCAATAGCAGCCTACATCTTTTCGACACAAACATCACAGTCCATCTTCTATCTTAACTCCATCCCTGACATGCCCCCGGTTCTAAGAGATCAAAAATGTGTTTATTTTGGCCTTCGATATATTAAACAATGGGTGGCAGAGAATTTCAAAGATTCACAAACCTCCCAGCGAAGAAATCTGTCCTTACTTTAGCCCTAAATGACCAGTCACCCCTCCTCATTCCGAGACAGTGCCTCTGTGCTTTAGGCTTCCTGAAGATGGGAAATCACTTCTCAATGCTTTCCCTGTCAAGCTCCTTCAGAAGTTTAAAACATTCTCTGACAAAGGCATTGCTTTTTTAACCTCCCTGTGTCCTCCTTTACCAGGTCTGAGATACAGTCCAAGGGACAAAGGCACTGCTTTTTTAACCTCCCTGTGTCCTCCTTTACCAGGTCTGAGATACAGTCCAAGGGTTCAGTTCAGTTTTATAGGTGCCAGATCCCCTTTTCTATGGATGCACTCAGTGAGGTGCTAACTGAATACCCAACAGTGGGAGCATCACGGCTGAGCTGAGACTGGCTTCAGCTGACCTGCACTTTCTCAATCACAGTGGAAGATTTATTTTCTTCCTCTCCATGACAGATGAGGCCAATTGTAATACCTTTACAAACAAAGTAAGGTCATTTGACTACAACACTGAACGTCCTGAGCAATGAGGTCAAGCTGCACATGAGCAGGATTGCAACTGAACTATGGAGGAGATAGCTTTCTTTAAAAGTAAAACAACTTGAAATGCACTCCATTGCTCACCCTTGGAGTTTTGACAATGGGCAACAGAATTATTAATGACAAGCATGGTCATAGTGTGTATTCACATTATGTGTTTAATTATCTGATCTCAGCTGGCTGGAAATAAATATTTCTAACCACCGAGAGATTGTGAGTGTTGCTTCTGTTGTGGCCCAGTATCATGACAGTGGGTCTGGTTTGGGTGAGAAGGTACAAGTGATTAGACAGCCAGCTAAAAATCAAAGATACCCGACACACAATAGTCACGGCAGCAAGTAACTATAACCTGATCAGGACATACCAAAATGGTGCCAGGGATGAGAGAATTCACTGATAGATAGGAGAAGATGGGCTTGTTCTCCTTGGAACAGAGAAAGTTGAGGGATAATTCAATGGAGATGATCAATGTCATGTAGGAGTGTGAAAGGAGTAAACAAGGAGATGCTGAAGGCTGGACAACTCAGAGGTCACCAATTTAAGGAGAATTAGCACAAGACCCAGAGGAGCAACTAGAAACAAACCTACTCTGTGAGTTGCTGAGGACTGGAATGCCTTGCCTGAGGGGGTGGTGGAAGCAGGTTCAGTTATAAATTCCAAAAGAGATCTTCAGGATAATAAATACCTGAAGAGAAGACATTGCAGGACTATGGATCAAATTGGATAGTTCCTTCAAAGAGCTAGCAGAGCACAGTGGGCTAAATGGCTTTCTTGTGTGCTGTCAGATTGAAAGATTTCAAGTCGCTCCACATTAATAAGGCAGTTTCATTGAAGAGACGGGATTTCAAATCAATAAAGAAAATAAACAAAAGCAAATGAGGCTGTTACACACCAGCTGATAGCTTGAAGTGCTGAAGAAAACACACTCTCCCAGCATGCTGTGCCAGTTAGCCTGTGACCCACCTCTTTCCTCCTGATTCAAGTGTCCTTGGCCAAGGAAAGGGGCTGAACTAGTGACACATTAGCAGCTAGTTCTCATCACATGTCCAGACCTCTGTATCTACAAGCACTCAGTGTAATCACAGAATTTCTCATTTACTGAATTATTACCAGGTAGTGAGAGCAAAGATTTGTTGAGTCAGCAATTTTCCTTCAGAAGACAGTTTGAATGATACTGCAACAAAACTTTGGATAAACTAAAGATAGTTGTAAGCACAAAGGACTTTCATGTTAACTACAAGTAACACCATCTTCTCCACACAGCCACACACCTTTCACCATCATTACCAACATCTGAAACTAAGGGTCTAATGGTGACAGTGAGTCCATTGTCGATTGTTGGAAAAACCCTTTAGGGACAGGAACTGCCATCTTTACCTGGTCTGGCCTACATGTGACTCCAGACCAGGTGACTCACAACAATGTGGTGGACTCTTGACTGTCCTCTGGGCAATTAGGGATGGGCAATAAATGCTGGCCTAGCCAGTGATGCTCCCATCCAGTGAACAAATAATTAAAAAAAAAACACTTTCTTTTCCAATTTCAACTGAATCTATATAGTGCATTATAAAGCAAGTGCAGCAGAAGGGGCTAAGGTAAGATCACAACCCACGACAGCTCCCCTGAATTGCAGGGATATCACACTTATTAGTTAACCAGGATTAGGTTAACATGAATCGAAGAGTGTGGTGCTGGAAAAGCACAGCCAGTCAGGCAGCATCTGAGGAGCAGGAGGATCGACATTTCGAGCACAAGCCCTTCATCAGGAATGCCCGAAACGTCGATTCTCCTGCTCCTCGGATGCTGCCTGACCTGCTGTGCTTTTCCAGCACCACACTCTTTGAATCTGATCTCTAACATCTGCAGTCTTCACTTTCTCCTTGGGTTAACATGACCAAAGCGGTGGTCCTTTTCCTGTCTGCCCTGCCCAAAACTCAAAATAAAAATAGAACATGCCATTTACTATATTGCCAGTACAGTTCTTCCTCATAGATACAGAAGAATGAAGTGACTCTGAAAAAGGTCACACCACGTTTCAGATTCAGCTCAAAATGACACAGGTCTGCAAAGCAGCAGGCAACATCAGCTGCAAGCTGTCAGCTCTTAGCATGAGCTTTTGATTAGTAAACCAGATTACCAACCCCCAGCTATCTAACTGATGCACTGTTTTCCATCTGTCAGTTTAACAAAACAGTAACAGTACCTAGTTACGTTATTATTAAAACAGGCTATCAAATTATTTCTTTTTTTTTTACTCCTGTAATAGGAAGCAGAATTTAGAAAAAAACACAAGCAGATTGGGGGGTGGGGGGGTGGTTTGGAATCCAAAATCCGGAAACATTTGACAGCCATTTCAACATTTCTCTTAGTCATTCAAAACAAACCTATGTGGAACTGTTGAATTTTTGCATATTGTTCTGCATCTGTTGCATTGTTATCCACTGTCCCTACTTTCTGGCTAATTATTGTTGGATATTGTTCCATGGGCACCCTCTTGCACCTCATCCAAGATTGGCACCTGTCGGGCTGAGCTAAAGTACATTCTCATGACACAGTTGAACAATGGCAGGTTTTCCTTCATCAACTTTACTCCCAAAATGAAGGAGTTGGAAAGGGAATGATTGCTTGACCATGTAGGTTGTTACAGCTCCTGAGATTAGCTGTTGGAATAAGTGCCTTCAGTTCAGGAATGCTATATGCATTGATCCATGCATCATTTTGGAATTGGCTTAGTGTATCAATTTTTTTGGCTTTAAAAATAAAATTACAGCTTTCCAAGGCACATTTGAGCTCATATTTCTAAGTCATTGCCAGCTTCCATTTACTTAAGCTACATTCAAACCTTCTCCGGAATAAGTTTTACTCCATTTTCTCGAGGTCTCCCTGCTTTCTTGATACTCCATGGCTGTTAATATTCAATTGAATATCATGATTCAGTGTGGAGCTGAGCACCAGTTGTATGATGATTTGGGCAGTGGTTCTATTGGAAGCATTTTCATCTTGGAGGTCCTGTGCTCAAGTCCCACTCCTGTGCTTAAGGGTAAACCCAAGGTGACATTTCAGTGCATTCCTGAGGACGTGCAATCCTGAGGGAGCACAGTGCTGTTGGAGGTGCCATCTTTCAGATGAGACGTTAAACCAAGACCACAAATACCTTCCTGGGTGATGTAAAAATCCCATGGAACTGGGGAATTATCCCTACATTTCACAAGTAACAAGTTGGCTGCAAAGCCCATGGTGCTCAGGAAAAACATTATATTTTGTTTTTCATTCATTCATAGAATATGGGCTTCAATGTCACAACCAACACTTGTTGCTTATCTCTAGCTGCCCTAGAGGTGCCTTCCTGAACCACTGCAGTCCATGTGACATATGGGACACCCACAATGGTATTAGGGAGGGAGTTACAGGATTTTAGTTCAGTGACAATGAAGGAATAGCGATACCTTACCAAGTCAGGATGGTAAGTGGCTTTGGGAAAAATTTGAAGCTGGTGGAGTTCCCAAGTATCCATTGCTCTTGTCTTTCCACGTAGTAGAGGTTGTTGGTTTTGAGGGAATTGTCGAAGGAGCTTTGGTGAATTCCTGTATAAATACAAGTCTTTCTTTCTTTGCAGGCTGTCAGAAAGTTTTCCAAACGTTGAAGTACTGAAGCAACTAATTCAATCCAGAAAAGAATTGAAAACTCCATCTAATGCAGTATATACAGATTGTACTTGGTTAAGGAAACACTATTAAATAGAATACAGGATGCACACAAGACAACGGAGCTGATATTTCAAAGGCTCGGCAAAGGAGTTCCGTAGTACACTTCATCAATGTATTAAAAGGATGCAAATTGAAAAACCGAGTTGGATGCAAGTCTGTGGAATGATCTCCAGGGAGAACCAATGCCTGATCAAGGTAGAACTGTCCGGACCTGGACAGACAGCCACCTAAGTAATTTTGGCAGCAAGCGTCAGCAAGACTTGACTGGAGAACAAAATAATCTTTGTCAAATACAATCCTCTGCGACATGCATTTTCAATTTTCAACATAATCTACCAGAAAAGGAGAAGCTAACTTGATAAAGAATTTCAGAAGTGAGTTGGATGGAGATGTGGGAATCAGGAACTGGCTTGGTTAGCAACAAATATCTGTATGGGCCAAAGTATGGCTTTCCTTTGAAAGAGACAGCAGAGGGATGATGGGTTAAATAGCCTCTTTCTGTTTTGGAGGTTTCTAGCATTCTAAGAAATGATGATGAGAATGGCTTCCTGGCAGTTAATGTACAAAACAACCCTGAATGGAGTTGTAGTAAACACATAGATTATAAATGTAAATTTGCATTTCTGCTATAGTTTCTTACAGTAATGTTGAAAATGTTTGCAACACATAGCTTTAACATTACAAAGTAACCCACATACATCATCGAAACAACTAAAATGATTTTGTTTTTTAAAAAAAAAGCACTGATCTGCTTAAGGACAGATCTGGATAGGAGTCAGGATTAAAGGGCATCTCAAAAAGAGCAGGGACAGGTTGTCTGGTTTTGAATTGGAAAGTCTAAGCTGAGGGAGCTGAAAGCATGGCTGCCACTAGTGCAGGAATCAAATTAAACCTTTCAGAGCAAGTTTTGTTTTCTTCGTTCTATGAAGATGCCATACACTTCAGCAAGAAAAAAGGAAATGCTCACTTCAATATTGCCACACCGTGTGTTATTTCAGTTTGTCTGCTTCAGCAAAATAGTGAATCACAGGCTGCAAGGGAACAGCCCTTAAGTGCATTTATGTTAATAAAAATAGTCTCGCACCACTGCAATATTCTGATATACAAAACTGATCTACAAACATCCTTCATGATTTAGTGCCACACAGTCCTCCATTTAAACACTGTCAATGCCAAGTTGAAAAACAATGGAAGGCACAAGTATCTTGTGCACAGTGTCCCATACACCTTCTGCGCTTGCAGGGGAAAGTGCTGTGGGCTGAAGGGAGGGAATGTTGGTCGTGAAGGAGTGTTCCAGATTGTAGGCTGGAATTGAACCCGGGTCCCTGGCGCTTTGAGGCAGCAGTGCTTACCATTGAGCCACTGTGCCAGCCCCTGCATTTGTGGAGAGAAAGCAGACTTAACATTTTGGGTCAGTGACCCTTCTTCAGAACCTGTAGTGAAGGACCTGTTGAGTTTTCCCAGAGATTTATGATTTTCTTTCCGATTTCCAGTTCAGTGGGTTTTTTGTTTCAGGTTGAGGATGGGGCGGGAGGAGCAGACAGAAGTGCGTAAGATGAGGAGGTAGTGGCAGGGCGATTAGAAAGCAGCGTTCTTGTAGTTGAAGGGTCAATAACAAGGAGGCACAATTTTAAGGTGAAAGCCAGGAGGTTTAATGGGGATTTGAGAAAACTTTTTACCACCCAGAGGGTAGTGAGAGGGGGCTCTGGAAAGCACTATCTGGGAGAGTATATGAGATGGGTAACTTCACAATCTTCAAAAAGCATGTGGATGAGCACTTGAAATGTCAGAACATTGAAGGCTGTGGGCTAAGTACTGGAAAGAAGAACTAATGTAGACTGAGTGCAGCTTTGACAGTACACACCTATCAGGCTGTGTGAGCCTCTGTTTTACTGCAGAATTCAATGAACTGGCTGCCATAAATAGGGACAGAGAAATTAATCAATTACCGAGCTGATTTGCCAGGCTGTGCACTTCCTGGAGCTTGTACATGTAACTTATATACATTGATTCAATGCTCAAATTATCTTCCACTACCAAGAACCTGTGCTTCACTAAAAATCTCTGTATTTAATCGACTTAACCCTGTTTCCCACCCAAAAGTGGAAATGTGGGCGTTTAATTTCACACCCTAGAAGTCTGACAATGCTGACTGCTGTGACAGAAAATATATAAATCTAAAACCTGCAAATGTTTTAAAACTAGATAAATATAAGCACTGGGTATCAACTTTGAGAAAGAAATGATAGCATTAGATTGTCATTTAAAAACTTAGGTGCTGTCTCATTTCGGTGTTAAAAGTCTGTGGATTGAACAACAGCAGCAACTTGCAGCTAAGAGGATTCCAGGCAGCAGTATGTTCGATTAAAGGATACGTACAGAGGCTGCTGTGCGACTACAGGGTTACCTGGTGAATAAATCAGTTTGAGATTTCCAAATAAAGTGAACCTATACTACCTACCTAACCAGAAGGTGAGTGGTAATTCTGTGTCATGGAAAATAACACAAAAATACAACAACAGATTCATTGACCCAATGTTTAATTGGATAAAGCTGCATCTCATCTAAATTTAAATTGAGACAAGACATTTGAGAACAGAGTGTATGCAAGATTTGGGATTGTTATTGGGTAGGTGGTATTGTTATTGGGTAGGTAGAATAGAAGGGAGTTCAGTGGAAGTTGATCTAATGCATGCGGATGATGCTAGGCCAATGCCACTGAGGAGTGGCAGATGGAGTTTAATTTAGATAAATGTGAGATGCTGCAGTTTGGAAAAGCAAATTAGAACAAGACTTATACACTTAATGGTAAGGTCCTGGGAAGTGTTACTGGAAAAAAAAGAGACCTTGGAGTGCAGGCTCATAGTTTCTTGAAAGTTGAGTCACAGGTCGATAGAGTAGTGAAGGAGGAGTTTGGTATGCTTTCCTTTATTGGTCAGAGTATTGAGTACAGGAGTTTGGAGGTCATGTTGTGGCTGGACAGGGCACTGGTTAGGCCACTTTTCGAATATTGCCGTACTATTCTGGTCTCCTTCCTATCGGAAGGATGTTGTGAAACTTGAAAGGGTTCAGAAGAGATTTACAAGGATGTTGCCAGGGTTGGAGAAATTGAGCTTATAGAGAGAGGCTGAACAGGTTGGGGCTTATTTCCCTGGAGCGGTGGAGGCTGAGGGGTGACCTTATAGATGTTTATAAAATCATGAGAGACATAGAACATTACAGCGCAGTACAGGCCCTTCGGCCCTCTATGTTGCGCCACCCTGTCATACTTCTTTGTATCATCCTTGTGTTTTCCTTAAGGATCTGTACAGGGGTAGAGCATTTTATGATATATATGTTAACGAATGAAATGAAAGAATAGAGAGTTGAGTTTCCCTTTTACAGATAGCAATGAGTTAGAACACATTAAAATGCCAATGGAAGTAAAAAGTTAAAGACTAAGTGAGTGAATAAAACTAGGATAAGATAGAGTTCAGAATACAGAAATGTTAGGTCATACACTTTGATTCTGAAACAGATAAAATTGGAATATTCAATTTTAAAGTGTTAGGAGTTGTGGAAGAAGTAAAAAGTTAAAGACTAAGTGAGTGAATAAAACTAGGATGAGATAGAGTTCAGAATACAGAAATGTTAGTCATACACTTTGATTCTGAAACAGATAAAATTGGAATATTCAATTTTAAAGTGTTAGGAGTTGTGGAAGAGCTAAGATTTGAAACATAATCTCAGAGTGAAGGGATACCCCAGTTTGGACAGTGAGGGTAGTTAATCTGTGGAATTCTTTACTGCACAAGGCTGTCCAGGCTTGGTAGTTAAGTATCTTCGAGGCCGAGACAGTCAGATTTTTAAGCAGGAAGGGAAACAAGGACTATAGGGAAATGTCAGGAAAGTGGAGCCTGGATTTTGCTGAATTGCAGAGCAGACTCTGTGGGCTGAATGGCCAACATTGCTCTGATGCTTTATGGTTCATCAATTCCAAGATTGAAGACACTCCACTTTGTGGGCCTTGGGGCTAACATGAAATATTACTTTGGTTTGCTTTATATCCCTATTATATTTCTCAGTTTACTTTTGACCACAGTGCAAGATTTCTCCAACTGAGATCAGCTCCAGTTCAGTGGAGATCAGACTGGGATTTAACCACACGCAAGATTCTGGCTGTAGGAAACGACAGGGCTGCTCATTTCAGGTTGGCTAATAAGGCAGAGCTCAACACAGGTTACAGAATCAAAGTTGCTAAGAATCCATGTATGAACATGCACAATTCCTGGTCTCTGGCTTTGAACTACATTTCTTCAGCAGATTCAGTCTTTATATGTGATGATTTGTTCACTATTCATTTCTATTGTCCTGGCAGACTCATGCTGCTGTTTGGACCCTACACCCTGCTGTTAACTGAAGAATGATGCTGATGGCCTTCTTTGATTTCAAGCTGCATCACAGTTGAATAAAAATGTTGAGAACAAAACTGGGAGCAGGAATGGGCCACTCAGCTCATTGAAACTATTCTATCATTTGGCTGGTCTTATCTCAGCCTCAACTCCATCTTCCTGCACACTACTCATAACTCTTTAACCTGTCACTAATTTGAAAAGCTGTCTATCTCCCTCCAGCTTAAATTTATCCCACGTTCCAGTATCCACCGCACCACAGATTCACCACCCCTTGACAAAAGTAAATTGTCCTCAATTCTGTTTTCAATCTGCTACCCTTTACCCTCCAACGATGACCTCTCATCCTAGGCTGCCCCACAAGGGGAAACACCTGCATCTCCTTCATCAATCCTGTTTAGTATTTTACAGACTGCAATTAGATATCACTGCATTCTTCTCAACTCTGCTGAATATAGAGTTAAGTTGCACAATCTCTCTTCATAAGTCAAAGCTTTCATCTCTGTAATTCTCAAATCTGCCTCCAAGAAATTACATCCTCCCTGAAGAAAGGGGAGTAAAACTGGATGTAACTTTCATGCCACAAAAGTGCCAGGCAATGATCACCAACAAGAGAGAACCGCTGCCTTTACATAGTCAAGGCACCAGTTTCACTTGAGATCTCCTCTAATATCATCTTGGGGCTCACCATTGGCCAGAAACTGAAGTGGGCTTGAAATTCTTTGGCTAGAAGAGCAGAGGTCCTGAATCTTCAAAACCTATCTATCTACCAGTTACAAGGCCTAAGCAAGTAGTGCATGGGGAATAGTCCCCATTTGCTTGGATGGCTGCAGCTCCAACAACACTCAAGGAGCTTCACACCATCCAGGACAAAGTAGCTCACTTGATGGGCATCCCATCCATTGTATTCACGCTCTCCACTGCTGATGCACAGTAGCGTTAACAACCTGCAAGATGCACTGCAGAAACTCACTGAAGGTCCTTCCACAGCACCTTCCAAACTTGAGACCTCGAACTTCAGCAAGGCCAAGGGCAAGGGCAAGAGATGCTGGTCTTACCACCCCACAAAGAATGAGCAGGAAATCGAATCTAATGCCAACATCAGCTGCATCAAGTGCAATTAAAGCTCGTTATTTGTATTTTGTGCTGTGGTTCCCGCTGCTTCTCAGCTCGGCGATCTCAGGGAGCTAGAATCCAAACTACTGGTGATGCCAATCGAGAAGAAATATTCAGCCAAAATCTATTGCATCATCTTGAGGAGGTTCCCTTACAATGATTCAGCTGCTTTAGAAGGTGAGAGACTAAGCCATACAGCATCATTTCCAGTTTTTAAAACACAAATACAGAAATTGCTAGAGAAAATATGGAGACAAAAAGTGAGTTAACATTTTGAATCCAGTGATCCTTCTTCAGAACGCTTATTTTATTCCAGTTTTTAAACCTTGCCATGTCAAAGTGTGCTGCTGGTGTGAGATGATACAGCCCGTTAAACATTACGCTATTGGCTTCGCCATGACAGGGTTGGAGTAAGGATGAAAAATAGTATCCCCCTCCTGAATGCTTTTCACGAAGTGCTGCTGGAAGTCCAAGTGTGCGAACATCAGGGAAGGACAAGATTCGGCATCGTTTGGAGTCACACCTAGGTTAGATCAGCAAGGACAGCAGATTTCCTTCTCAAAGAGCATTAGAGAACCAGTTGGTTTCCCTCAGACAGTAATTTTTAATCTGTGCAATTTTTCATCACAGAGAGCTGTTGAGGCTGTGTCATTACTATATTCAAGCTTTTAATCCTAGGTTTGTACTAATTTCAAATTTTTCCATGTCCCCAGAAGATCAGCCTCAGGATCTGGTTTACTCGCCCAGAGATATTACTTTAACACCACCACTTGCGCTCAAATAAATCTTGTTGAATCTCAAACGATTAATCCCATCATTACCTCAATCAAACATAACTCCACCTCTCAAGAGGAACAATCCATTGGTCAATCAAGTGCATCTCCACAATGTTAGATCTGCGGAGATGAAAAAAAGAAACAAGGAAGTAGGACACAAACTCACTACCACAGGCTTGAAACAGAGACATTCTGTTTGGTCTCCAGATGGACATGGTGACCCTGCCCTAAGAGGATCAAAGTTTATGGGGAAAAAGGCGGGAGAACAGGGTTGAGAGACTGATCAGCCATGATTAAATGGCGGACCAGACTCGATGAGCTGAATGGCCTAATTTCCGCCCATATATGTTATGGTCTCTTCAAGAAAAATATCATAGATCGACAATTTCAAGAGTAATTAATGTAAACTTTTATTTTTTTCCATGATCAGAAATTTTTATTCCTAATTCTAATTTGGATCCCTCTGGTGCAAATAACTCTTGGCTTATAGAAGCCTAAATGGGATGCATTCATCATAGTACAGGTATCTGAATCAGTTCCCAGCAACACGATGGAGCTGGTCTGGAATATATACAGTGCTTCTCATCACTATAGTAATCTTAAAGACCCAAAAATGGAAGGTTTCTGTTGGTAAGAGGAATTATAATGTAAAAGTTCACGCAAATTATCTGTACAAACACTGAATGGATTCCTTCTTCAGGCGCATTATGGGACGTCATCTATAATTATAGTTCTCCAACTTTTACATTCTGTCATAACCAATCTCAGTTGCTCCCACATTGACCTGTGCTGCTCCTCAAACAGCCATATTTTCTTTTGTCTCACTTTTGCTTTGCTGCCCTCAATTCTATCAGTCCTGGCCAGATACTCTCGTTGCTCTCTCCCAAATAAGTTCCCGTGAAATTGTCGTTGTCACTTACTGAATGTGCATAGTCATTTTCTTTGGTGCCCACTTTCCTCAAAGCTTCCTCGTATTTGTGCATTGTTCAACAAGTCCAGAGACCACAATGCCGTTGCCTTTATTGTCCATTGTCTTACTTCTTTTTCAACTTTTGCAACTATTAAGTTCTGTGTGCAAACTGTACTTTCCCTCAAGTACCTTTTCCATTTGAATCTGTCGCCCAGCCTCAGGAAAATTTAGTACCAAGCAGGTATATGCCAACACAGACATTGCTTTAACAAGCATTAATTCTGTAGCTGCATGGCAGCCAGTGAAACACAGTGGCCATCAGTTAACAGATTCAACATTTTCTAGTCAAAAATGATTTTGAAAGAATAATTACCAACAAATTGCATGTATATAACAGATAGAGCATGGTGAAATATTGCAGATCAATTCACCAGAGCATTATCTGATAAAATGTGACACCAAGCCTAAAAATATTCCTTTCTAAACATTTCTGTAGTGAAGAATGGGGGTTCTTTATGAAATAAAACAAACTCTATGCAAAATTGCGCAGTTTTAGCACTCCCTTTAGCACTCTCCAGTGCTGTAGTTGCTGCACATTGTTGAAGTCTCCAGACATTAATCCAACCATCTGCTTCAACTCCCATTTCAGAAGAGGCTTCCAACTGAGCAATTTAATGCTAGGTTATACATGTTGCTGTAGATTCCCATTCACTGGGAGCTGAAATAAAATTGCAAGCATACTTCACAAACAGCCTTGAGACAGTTGGCATTTCTTCCAGTGCAGGCTGGCTAAATTCAAGCTCAGGTCCTCAAGGCCCCCCAGAGAAAGACTGCTTTACAGAGACTGGGAACAGACAGAGCAGCTGATTCTAACAGGAAAGTGAGAACCAATGTCATGCAATCTTTGGCACAACGTGTTACTCTTAACTCAATGATAAACAAGAATATTGTACATAGAATGTCAAACAAAAACCTAGGCAGCTGGTGCTGGGAATACTAATGTTTTACGATCTCTGTAAGTAGCGATAAGTATAGATGACTGTTTTCACCATGAATTAATGCGATGTTAAATGATTTGTGGATTAGCATTCACTCCAAAGGAAGAGCTAAACGGCAAATTCAAATTCCCACAAAGATTACCAGAAGTCTTTTTCTGGATGCCATCTCAAAATCTAGCTTTTAAATGAAAAATATCCAGTTGTCTGACAGCAAATTTACTTTTTGAAAATACACTAAACTCTGTCCATAATTACTGACAGCTTGGATTAGAAAGGCTTTCAATTAACTTTCTTCGACAGGAGCAAAGACATGAATCCCGAACTGATAAATGCCTCAACCCACCTAAAGCTGTATTTGATAAAATTCAGCAATTTTCAGCGTGCCTTTTCACTAAAATCTTTATCAGCTTTAGTTTTCATTATCTTCAATGAATGAAGCTTCAGTGAATACATAAGTTAAACATAACCTGGACTTTTGAACACAAAAGTTATCATTCAGGTTGCAAACGTTACACTATGATTGTATCTATCTCAATAATTCTGTGGAGATTACAATTTGCAATTGTATGAGTGCAGCTCTGACCAAACTGATATTATAAATGCAAAATTTTTCCTGACAGAAAATATATTGTACAGTGATTTCATATTGATGCCACAGAGATATAAAAGCAGAATTTCCTCTAAATGGGATTCAGAAAATGAGATCATAAAAATTCTTCGATAATTCCTTACAGCAGTATTTCTTACAGCCAACTATAAAGGAGGCTATCATGGACCAGGCAATGTATTCCTGTAAGGTAGCAGGATAGGCAAGATGAAGTGGTTAAGAAGGTACATGGGATACTTGCCTTTATTAGCCAGGACATAATGTTTAAGAGCCAGGAGGTGATGCTAGAACTATGCAAAACGTTGGTCAGGTCACAACCAGAGTACAGCGTGTAGTTCTGGAGCCCACCTTATAGACGGTTGCACTGGAAAGGGTGCAAGGGAGATTTACCAGGATGTTGCCTTGGCTGGAGAGTTTCAGTTATAAAGAAAGATTGGATAGACTTTACTTGAACCAACTGGGGATGATGGTGGAGGGGGAATGACATATGATTGAGATGTATAAAATTATGGCAGGTATGGACAGGAATAAACTTTTCCCCTTGGCAGAGGCATCAATGAACAGCAGTACAAAGCAGGCAATAAGATATAAACACAGCATGTAAGAAATAATCATGTTTGACTTTAATCTACATTCAAGATTAGAACAATCAGACTGGCAAATGGGATTTAGAAAATGAGATCATAAAGAGCCTCTTGGACAATTCCTTACAGCAGTATGTCTTACAGTCAACTATAAAGAAAGCTATTGTAGACCTGGTAATGTAATTGATAACCTCATGGCAAAGCAGCCTCTAAATGATGGCGTACGTAACACAGAATTTCAGAGTCTGTTTGGAAGGAGCCAGTAGTGTTTTGCATCTAAAATAAAGGTAACCACAAGGGTATGACGACAGAGTGAACTGGGAAACATGGTGAAAAGCTTATTCCGAAAAGGTGCAGTGGCAGATGTTCAAGGAGATATTTGTTGAGCTTAGAAAGTATCTATTCCAGTAAGAGAGAAAGGAAATTTTTTTTTTGAGAAGGACATATCATCTATGGCTGAAAAGAAGTGCAAAGCTAGTTTAAAAAAATTGATACAGCCACCCTACAAATATGGAAAGATTTTGGACAGGCTTTTAAATCCAGCAAACAAGCTTGATGGGCTGAAGGGGCCTCTTCTGAATTGTGGATTCTATGAATTCTGCTGCTAGGAACTAGCCTCCTGTCTTCCTGCCATCTGTCCACCATCTACAAGGCTCTGCTCTCACCTCAAGAGGACGAGAGCAGCAGAACCATTGGAACACCATCCCCTATAATTTCCCCTCTCTTCCACACACCATCCTGACTTCAAACTCGATCACCATCCCTGCACTGCAGCAGATTCAGGAGGTCCCCCTCCAGCAGCACTGTCCCTAACCCACACAGACTGCAGCACTTCAGGAATCAAGCTCCCCATTACCTTCACAAAAATAATAAATGCTGGCGCTAGTAACTGCTTCATTAACAAACAGAACTGATTTTCTCTTCTGCCAGATGAGTTTTCGGCAGTGCACTCCAAAAAGTATGTGGAGAAAAGAACAAATTGATATTTGTGTCCCGTAGTTATTTTCCCCTGAGTTT
Source organism: Chiloscyllium plagiosum (assembly GCF_004010195.1). NCBI lineage: Eukaryota > Metazoa > Chordata > Chondrichthyes > Orectolobiformes > Hemiscylliidae > Chiloscyllium > Chiloscyllium plagiosum. The sequence goes on from NC_057713.1 coordinate 13,374,479, forward strand.
TCGGGGCAACCCCTCATTGGGCCCAGTAAAATTGACTCGATGGAAGGAGTAAGTGGCTGTTAATTCATAGACCCCAGAAAATTCATGTCAAAAATCCAACCCTATCAAACCAAAATATGCTTGGTCAGAGTTCGCTCCACCAGTTAATAATTGAGGGTTTTCTTACAATACTTGCTAAAACTTTAACCCGCTGTCATTAATGGTCAGTTCTGACCCAGTTCTTTGTTAATTCGATTGCAGAATTAGTAGATGAAGTAGAGTGTCTATTGACATCACCCGAGACACAGCACCCCTTACTCAGCACCAAGATTCGACAACGTTTCAGAACTGTGGATGGAGAAACTTTGAGATTTGCTAACACTAAAATGGCAAAGGCCAAAAAGAAAAACTCTTATTTGCACTGTACAGTAAAGTTACATCAAATATGCAAAACAAAACAAGGCCATTCAGCCCAATAGGTCTATACTAGTGTTTATATCCCATTCAAGGCTCCTCCCGCTATTCTTGAGCTAATATACCAGCAAAACCTGCTCAACCAGTTGCCCCTTTAGGTGAATCCAAATCAATGCTCTCGACCGCTGCCTGTGATCATGTGGTCTACATTCCAACCACTCTCCAGATAAAGAACTTGCTCCAGCATTCCTAATTTGTATTTGAAGGATGTTAACATTTGAAGACAAGAGGGAAAAGATTCTGGGCCACGTGTGCTCACCTTGGTGAAACCTTGGTCGATCGACAAGGGTCAGATAGAATGCATTTGAACAACCTTCTCTGAGAATCATCGAGAGCAGCAGGACTGGAATAGAGAGAGACTTCATCTCGAACATGGGAAGGCCACATATAATAATGCGGTGGCCAGCTTATTCAATCTGCAGTCAACTGTGAAGCTCGCATGAGCAGAAAGTCACTGACTCCGCTGTTATCTCATGGCGTTCAAAGGTCTGGCTGCCATATTTAAATAGCACCTGGATGGGCATTCACTCCCTGCAAGCCAACAGCATCATGCTGTCTGTCTGACAGGAGGATCTTCAACTGAGAGTCCCTCCCAACTTGCCTTGGATCCTGGAACTGAAAGTCATGACCTTGCATCCTCCCTTCAGTCAGCTCTGCTCTTCCCTCCATCATGCTCAACTCTCCCTCTATCACCATTGCCCTGCCTTGTGTGACCTTTCAGCCATCCATCTTCACCCTTTCACAAGTGTCAATAAATCGAGAACTTCATTCACCATCAAGCTGCTCCAACATCACCTTCAACTCTCTCCCTAGAACTCTTTGTCTGCTCTTGTCTACGCTTGACTTTCCCAGCTTCAATCTGTGCTGACTTCTCTACTGACATGCTTGAGCTGCCTCTGGCAGAGACTAACCTTCCCTCTGCTGTTCAGCTCCATCCTTCAGTCACTAACAATCTTTCTCAGAATTGTGCTGAAAATGTGTTGCTGGAAAAGCGCAGCAGGTCAGGCAGCATCCAAGGAGCAGGGGAATTGACGTTTCAGGCATAAGCCCTTCTTCAGGAATCCCGATTCCTGAAGAAGGGCTTATGCCCGAAACGTCGATTCTCCTGCTCCTTGGATGCTGCCTGACCTGCTGTGCTTTTCCAGCAACACATTTTTCAGCTCTGATCTCCAGCATCTGCAGTCCTCACTTTTTCCTTTCTGAGAATTGTCACAACCTTCCCTGACACAGTCACTCTGCAATCCCCTTGAACAATCACCAGCTTTCACAAGGCCATAAAGGTGGCCATTCGCCCAACTGAGACTGCTCCACTACTTAATGAGGTAATGGCTGAGTTGATCTTTTTTAAATGCATTCAAAGTATGAAGGTGTCGCTGGCTGGACCAACATTTATTGCCCATCCCTAATAGCTCAGAGGGCAGTTAAGAGTCAACCATATTGCTGTGGGGCTGGAAACACATGTAGGCCAGACCAGGGAAAGATGGCACTTTCCTTCCCTAAAAAGGACATTAATGAGCCAGATGGGTTTTTCTGACAATCAGCAATGGATTCATGGTCAGGATTAGGCTCTTCATTCCAGATTTGTTTTCCAACCGAAGGCACATTCCACCATCTGTGTGGCAAGATTTGAACCCAGGATTCGAACATTACTTGGGTTTCTGGATTAACAGTTCAGTGAAACATCATCCCCCCCCCGATAATTCACAGCTCCATTTCCTGCTTTCCCCTACAAGCCTCAATTCCCTTACTGATTTAAACTCAATCTCAGCCGTGAATACACTTAATGCCCCAACCTTGACAGCCCTCTGTGATATCACAGTCTACAGTTTCACTGTCCTCTGAGGGACGAAATACTTCCTCATCTCGGTTTTAAATGGGAGATCCCTCACTCTGAGACAATACCCTCTGGTCCTTGGCCCTCCCACAAAGGGAACAATCTCTCCACACATATCCTGTCAGGTCCCTTAAGAGTCTCATACATTTTAAATAGGTTATTCTTCTAGCCTCCATGAGTTTACTTTTAACCTCTCCTCATAAGACTGAACTGCCTCCAATGTCAGTATACCTTTCCTTAGAGAAGAGGTACAAAGCTATTCACTATATTCCAGCTGTGGTCTGAGTCGTCCCTTGTATAGACTTCGCTATTTCTACATTCCATTCCCTTTGGAGAAATAAAGGCCAACATTCAATTTGCCTTCCCTATTATCTATTGAATTTGGATGCAAGCTTTCTTCTTCACAAGGACTCCAATAAGGAGGTCGAGGGGTGAACTTATGGAGGTTTATAATATAACGAGGGGCATAGATAAGGTGTATAACAAGAATCTTTTCCCTAGTGTGGGTGGATGAGTTCAAAACAAGGGGGCATATTTTTAAGCAGAGGAGAAACATTAAAAAGGGACCTCTTTTTCACACAGAGGGCAGTTTGTGTGTAGAATAAATTGCTAGAGGAAGTTGCAACATTTAAAAGACATTTGGACAGGTACATGATAGGCAAGGTTTGGAGAGATATGGGCCAAATGCAGGCAAGAGAGACTAGTTTAATGTGGGAAACTTGGTCGGCATTGACAAGTTGGACCAAAGGGTCTGTGTGCATGCTATATGACTCTGAGATTCCCAAATCCCTTTATACTGCAGATGTGTACATTCCTCCTCCATTTAAATAACATTCAGCTCCTTCAGACTTCCTGTCAAAGTTCTTAACCTCACATTTTCCCTCGTCATCCTCACGACTTGACTTGCAAACTATTTTTGAGACAACCAAAAATCGGCTTTAGTATATTCACTTACCTCAAAATCATTTGTATAAATTGTAAATAATAGTCGGCCCAGTATTGATCTCTGTTTACATATTGCCACCCGAAAAAGCACCCTCTCCCTATCCCAACTCTGTTTTCTATATGATAGAAAATAATCTATCTGTAGAAGAATAAAAAGCTCTTAAGTCGCTTTAGAAGCAGCACCTTATGGAATTCCAAATATATTACAGCTACTGGTTCCCCTTCATCTATCCTGCCTGTTACCTCCTCAATGAACGACAATACACCTGGCAGGTATGATTTCCCCTTTATGAAGCCAAGCAGACTGCTTAATGTTATATATTTCTAAATGTGCTACTATGATATCCTTTCTAATTAAGCCTAACACTTTCCTAATGATTTATATCAAGCAAACCACCCAACAGTTGTCTGTTTTTTTTTTGTTTCCCCTTTTTTTGGATAAAATGTGTTACAATAGCAATTTTTCTATCCTCCGAGACTTTTCCAGAGTGTGGGCATTTCTAGAAGATTACTATCAGTGCATCCACAATCTCTGGAGCTACTTCCTCTATAATCCTATTATCCAGCCCACCAACTACAGGAACCTATCAACCTTTAGCCCCTTTAACTACCAACAGAGAAGTAGTACTGGGGAAAATTATTGTATTTATTTCTTCCCCGACCTTTGCCCCTTGATTTAATTTTTTTGGAATGTTATTAACATCCTCTACTGTGGAGACCGATGTAAAGTATTTACTCAAGCCCACTGTCATTTTCTGGTTCTCCACCATTATTCCTCTGACTCATTCCCATGGGGCCTTTGTTCACTTTTTCATGCTCACTAATTTTCTTCCTTCCATCCATGCACCAATCTCATTGGAGAACTGCGACTGAAACTTAATGTCTTCTGCTCCCTCTGGTTCAAAGCAGCCTTTTCTCACACCAAGATCCCTGGGAAGGTTATCCTGCCTGTTACCTCCTCAATGAACTACAATACACCTGGCAGGTATGATTTCCCCTTTATGAAGCCAAGCAGACTGCTTAATGTTATATATTTCTAAATGTGCTACTATGATATCCTTTCTAATTAAGCCTAACACTTTCCTAATGATTTATATCAAGCACATTACCCTCGACCAGTTATTAATCTGTCGTCACAGAAGTAAAATTTAATCTTGCGATTAAATTGTTGTCAATGTTGTTATGACCAGACCCTGGACTAGGTTCCCCAAATGATGTTGGTTCCAGACGATACTGTAAATTGTTCAACTTCTTGGTGAGGGAGTACTGCTCCTTTATTTATTGGCTCCTTCAGTTTGTCCAGACAAGGGTCAGTTAGAAAGAATCTCTGCCCTGCGGATACCTTTCTCTCAGACACAATAAGTTTGTGTTTTAGGAGGAGGCAATTTAACCAGGCTTTCTCCAGGTAACAAAGACAACAGTGTTTTTAACTTGCTGAATGCAAAAGGAGTTGGCAATGCTGGAATGAACAAAGTCCAAAGAAAGATTAAACAGTTAAAAGATACATGGATCAGGCTCTGAATCATTGGTGAAATATTGATAATGGAACAGTTGATTTCAGGAGTCTTAACCCTGTAGTTTGATGAAATAGTTTTGTTTTTGGTGGAGGAGGACTGGGTAATGAGGGAAGGAGGGAAAGTGAGTGAGTTAGCGAGAGTGAGCCTGTTATCACTTCCTGCTTGAAGTCTGCCTGACCTTCCATGGCTTTAGAGTCAGTCATTGTTACTGGCTGAAGCAGTCCTCTTTTATAAACCACAATCTGGAATTAAAAGTTAAAATAAAATGTCCATAGCACCTCAGGATTCTGATTCGTCACAATGGCAACATGCCAATGTGTTAACTATACACTGTGTTGCCACTTGGTACTGGGAAGCACAATCCCAGTATAATCTGCCACACGCTTACTGCCCAACTTTCATCCTGCTGTCAGGAAGCTGCCATTTCACCTCTCACACCACAACATATTGATGCCCATAATATTTTCTCCTCCCCGGATCTTCCCCAAAGTACTTTTTTTTGGGTGGGTGGGGGGAGGAGGATGGAATCATTTACACTTGGGAGAAACTTGATGAGGATTAGGTGAGGAGAAAGTGAGGACTGCAGATGGTGGAGATCAGAGCTGAAAAATGTGTTGCTGGAAAAGCGCAGCAGGTCAAGCAGCATCCAAGGAGCAGGAGAATCGACGTTTCGGGCATAAGCCCTTCTTCAGGAAAGAAGAAGGGCTTATGCCCGAAACGTCGATTCTCCTGCTCCTTGGATGCTGCCCGACCTGCTGAGCATTAGGTGAGACCATGACCAGTTATGCCATCATGAATGTCACAGTGAAACAGCATGCTGGCCTCCTGACCTCTGTGTGAACAATAGCTGGTGTGTGTATGATACAAGTAAGTTGTGGATGTCAATGATGCCGCATTCCAGCAAAAGTCCATGGCTGTACCAGATAGGACAGAAAGGAGACTGGAACGTTGCTCAATGAAATTCCCTCAAACCTTATAAGTGGTTTGTGTTCCTGACATTTACAACTTGGAAAGACATTTCTAGCCTTAAACTGCCTAGAAAGATTGTTTTTAGATCCTCAAAAAATTCTTAAAGTTATTTAACTGGGAAATAAAAATCTCCCAGGCAAAAATAAATCTTCCTTACTGTTTGTGTGGCCCAATTCCCAATGGATTCTGCTGCCAATTTGATCCAATGGTTAAATGTGGGTTGTTGATGGAATTCTCTCACACTCTTCCCAAACTGCTCTGCTTCAATACATGAGTTTGTACAAGGCTTTAACTACTAATTGCATTGGATATGGCTGTGTATGATGTTACTTAATGAAAATTAAACCCTCCATTAACATTATAGCAGAAGCCTTCTAAAAGTAGTTTGAAAGCAAGTGAAAATATAATTCTGAAAGCACAATTAGCCCTCAAACAAAAACATGAACATAATCGTATATAAAAGATGTACTGTCTTTCATGCTAATTTTACTTTATCAACAAAAATTTCCCAAACAGCACCCTTCAAACTCACAACCATTAACATCTGGAATGATAAGCCACTCACCATCCTAACTTGAAAATATATTGCTGTTCTTTCAGTGTCACTTGGTCAAATAAACCTGAAACTCCCTTCCTAACAGCTATATGAATGTCCCTACAGCACACGAACTGCAGCGCCTGGAGGAGACAATGTCCCAACACATTCTCAAAGGCAATGAGGCAATGTGAATCTATCTTTAAATCCTGGAGCAGCCTGTGATACCCACATTCCATGCAAAAGAAATTAACAATTCAGCATCTCAACTGGTTGGCCACAGTATTAATTTACAATTACAGTTTTACAAGTTGCAATGTCTCTGGATATCAGAGTGAATGATTGAGTCAATAGTTTTTCACTAAATTTGCTCGATATAATATAATCGATACAGCCATATATCAATCAGACAGTTAGCTAGAGTTGCCAGCCCCTTTGATGAAAACGTTTCACATCCATTAACCCTGGTCGGTTCAACTGGCAAATTTCTGCCTGAGCCAAATGTTGACCCAATTGACTTTACTTCTTGTTCACTGGAGGGAACTTCAATTAAAGGAGCAGGTTCCCAAAGTGCAGGTTGATTATACTAAACGACAACAGACACTGCTTTCAGATTCCAGCTCATGCCCAATCCATCGACAGTTTCAGAATGACAGCAAGTTATCTTTCTCACAATTCTTCTGTATTGTACAACTACATCCAAAATTCAAATATGTCATAGATTACAAATGCCTTACAGTTTTAAAAAATATCAGTGTTGTTTCACTAAGTTTCACATAAAGTACATTACAAATCCCTTACAAAATTCATGTTTAATGCACACTCCATTCTAATTACTAACTTTAATGCAATTTGAAGCACATTAAAAATAAGCATAATGCCTTAGAAAGATTGGGATTCATTTTTAGGTGAATGATACTTACTACTGTGCGCAGTCAATGAGCTGGTACTCATTTGACCTTTCAAAACAAGCCTTTATACCTTCATCGTCCCACAGTGCTTTCGCATGATCGAAGAACTCCTACAAAACAAAGAAATTTTCAGTTAATAAAACCGATTTCAAGACCAGACCTCGTGGCATTAGAGATGATAAATTAGTTTAGATTAGGCTCTTGTGCACAGTGTCCCTACCTCTGGACTAGAAAGTTTGCGTTCAATGTCATGTGCCATAACATCTCTGAACAGGTGAATGAAAAATATAGGGACTCTTGTGGTGATCTTGACTCTGAGCCAAGAGGAGAAAGTGAGGACTGCAGATTCTGGAGATCAGAGCTGAAAAATGTGTTGCTGGAAAAGCGCAGCAGGTCAGGCAGCATCAAAGGAGCAGGAGGAGAAGAAGGGCTTATGCCCGAAACGTCGATTCTCCTGCTCCTTTGATGTTGCCTGACCTGCTGCGCTTTTCCAGCAACACATTTTTCAGCTCTGAGCCAAGAGGCTTGGGTTCAAGTCCCACCTGTCTCAGAGGGGACAAGATGACTAAAGTGATGATTTAGCAAAGCTAGGTGGGCTCTAATGGCGCACTGAGAGTCATCTGAATCCAAGTCCCATCTTTCCCAGAAATGTGATATAGCACATCTGAACCGACTGACTAAAAACCAGGTAGAAAAGGTGGAAACGTAAGCTGTGAAGAAGAAGCAAAGAAGCTGTAAAGAGATATCGATAGATTGGGTCAGTAGACAAAAAGATGGCAGATGCAGTATAATGCGAGGAAATGTAAAATTATCTATTTTGGTAACTGGAAAGTAGATTTTTAAATAAAGTAATAGGGAGATTAATTGGTACTCAGAGAGGACTGGCTGTGAATCACTGCAAGTTAACCATTCAGGCCCTTGTCAATTATCAAAGCAAACGATATACAGGGATTAGAGCACAAGTGTAAAGAAGCAATTGCTTCAATGATGTAAGGCTTCGAATAGACCAAACCTGAAGTACTGTGTGCAGTTTTGGTGTTCTCTGAAGAGGATGCATTGCCTTAGGAGTGGTGTAGTGAAGGTTGGTTTGACTTCTGGGATAAGAAGTATCCTCTGTGCAATGGGAAGTTGAGTGAACCTACACTCTCTTAAGCTTAGAAGGATAGTAGGTGAGCACATGTAAATTGTTAACAGGCTTGAGAGAAGTATTAGGCGAAAGTGAGGACTGCAGATGCTGGAGATCAGAGTCCAGATTAGAGTGGTGCTGGAAAAGCACAGCGGGTCAGGCAGTATAAAAGGGGCAGGAAAATCAATGTTTCAGGAAAAAGCCCTTCATCAATTCCTGCTCCTCGGATGCTGCCTGATCTTCTGTGCTTTTCCAGCACCACACTAATCTAGACTCCTTGAGAGAAATATTGACAAGCTTTTTCACCTGACTGGGAAACCTACAAGTAGGGGGTCAAAGCTCAGGGATAAAGAGTCAGCCATCATGCCTGAGCTGAGGAGAATTCCTTCACTCAGAGGGTTGCAGGGTGTTGGTATTCTCACCAGGGAATCAAGGGATTAAGAGGCTAAGATGGAGAGTTGTACTGTCGACAAGTTTCGGTCATGACATTGTGATGGAACCTAATCCAGGAACCACATGGAATTGGAACCTTGTTCCAATTTCACATAGTTTTTTTAAAAAAAGTCAAAGCAAGCTGTTATAATTTGTGCATTGGTGAAGTTTGCATTTCAAATTCCCTCTGCAGACACACATCTACGCTTAGCAGCTTCATGTGACCTTACGCAGACTGATCAGAATTTATTTTCATATAGATAAATCATTTACATTAAAAGGAATGAAAGTAATCTGTACAGTAAAACTATTGATCCACGAAACAAAGGATAAGTAGTTAAAGGCTGATCACATCAAAACAAAATTACCAACGTTCTCACTCCTGTATTATTTAGAATATTCAGAAGGCAGACTTTCTAGGTTCAAATAGACATCTATTGTTTAACAGAACAGTATAGTCCTTTCACATCCTGGAATTGCTGTTGAAAGAACAGCCCTTTTAACAAAAGGAAGGCAAAAGAAATAATCAGAAATATCAACATGAATGGCTCAAGTTCTTTTGCTCTCTCATTTCTTCACTAATTATGTGCAAAGCACTTTGTTGAGAAGTTAGGGACAAGTTACTGTGGTTAAAAGGTTGTGACATTTCAGTTTGAAGTTCCTGCCAACATTAACACCCAGCAGATGGGTAAAGCTCTTTCTCAAATCAGGAACAGTGCTAGCATTGACACACACAAAGGAATGAGTTTTATTGTTGCTGAGTCGCTCCTCGCTCTTCCTGAAGATGGTGAAGGGTCCTCTGTTGACCCCTCTTCCCACTGGCCATTTACACACAAATCCAATGAGGCCTAACAATTCACACATGGGTCAGGAACACAAAGCAGGATAATTCCCAGCTCCACAAAGCTGATCTGCGGAGAAGTGCCACAGACATTCAGATTGTTAGCTCAGCATGGTTTAATGTCAGCAGAGTGAAATAGCAATTGCGTGATTGCTTTTTAAACACTGCAGATCTGGATAGTATCCAAGCTTGGACCGACAAGTGGCAAGTAACATTCACGTCACACAAATGCCAGACAATGACCATCACCAACAACAGACACTCCAAACCACTGCCCCTTAACAATCAATGGTATTACCATCACTGAATTGCCCACTGTCAACATCTGTGGGGTTACCATTAACCAGAAACTCGACAGGACTCACCACATAAATACGGTGGCTATAACAGCAGGTCAGAGACTAGGGATACTGCGGCAAAAAATTCACCTCCTGACACCCCAAAGTCTATCCACAATCCACAAGGCATAAGTCAGGAATGTGATGGAATACTCCCCACTTGCTTGGAAGGGTGCAGCTCCAATAACACTCAAGAAGCTTGACACCATGCAGAACAAAGCAACCCGTTTGATTTGCACCTCATCTACAAACATTCAATCCCTCCACCACTGGCGCTCAGTAGTAGCAGCAGTGTGTACTATCTACCAGATGCACTGCAGAAATTCGCCAAAGGTCCTCAGACAGCACCTTCCAAACCCACAACCACTTTCATCATGAAGAACAAGGGCAGCAGGTACTTGGGAACACCACCACCCTGCAAGTTCACCTCCAAGCCATTCACTGTCCTGACTTGGAAATATACCACCAACTTCTTAGTTGTTGGGTCAAAATCCTGGAATTCCTTCCCTGCCGCTATTATGGGTCAACACACAGCAAGTGGACTGTAGAGATTCAAAGCAGCAGCTCACCACCACCTTCTCAAGGGCAAAGAGAGATGGGCTATCAATGCTGGCCAGCTAGCAACACCCAAATCCCACAAATGAATTAAAAAATAAGTAGGCTTCCTTCCTTAAGTATTTAAAGGGGAGAATATTTCCATGCCTCGACAGTTCAAATGAGTCTATTCAGTTTTCATGCACGTTTATGTTAACTTTTAACAACCCTAAAGGGCCCTTGACCTCTCCCAGAGATGTTCCAGGATCACAAGCGTATGGAAGCTGCCCTAAAGGGTGCTTGACCTTACCACAGAGCCAAGAGCTCCTGGTTTCCTGCTGCTGGGTCTAAGGTATACAGTGTGTTTTGGCACACCGAAAATAAACCTTGGATTAGCTGGAGTCTGCTGCATTTCTGCACGTCCCTCACTGAACGAGAGATTTGCAAATTAAACCCCCCCCCCATACATACTCAGAAACAGCAAGGGGATGGAGCTTCAGATTTGTCTCCCCATCACTGTTTTCACCAACACGTTGGTGCTCTCCATCTTGTGAAAATTCAAGGCCGAGTGTGGACAGGTTCACAGTGCTCAGAGGCATCACTACTAAATCCAATCCACTGCACACTTGCAGGGCCCACCATGAACACGCGGAATGAAATCTTTGGCCATCTTTCCCCCCACTCTCTAACTTACGGATGCTCAAGTTGCTTGTGAAAGTTGCTTCACCCGAACTGTGCCAACTGCAGTTTTCCTTGTAAGCTCGGTGGAATTTTAGCAAATCAGGGTCCCATCTCTGCAATGTGATCATGAGAGGTCCTCACTCTGTCGCAGCACACAGACCAATCAGCAAGCATAGCAAGATCCAGTCACACACTTGCTGACCTACTGTGGCAGTGAGAGAGTCAAAATGGAATTGACAACAAGTATCACCCATAGGTTCCAAATTTAGTAAAAAAAAAGCTAAATATAATTCAAAGTGAATGTACTGAATATTAACAATCTTAAATAAAGAAGGAGGAGGACAGAGGAGGGGGAACAGGAGAGAAACCAGGACAAAAAAGGGAAAAGGGAAGCAGTTAGGGAACAAACAGGAAGGATTCTGAGGAAGAAATACAGAGATAAAAGGAAACAGAGATTATAAAGAACACGTTTCAATTTAGACCACCCTAACAAGGCCCTGGTAAAGACTGAAGGTCAAGTCTTCACCCCAGCTCCTCTATTACGACAGCAATTACATTTCAAAAATAATCAATTGATGGGAAAGCCTTTCGAAGGGTCCCATGGTTATGGAAGATGCTACATAAATGCGAGTGAGTTTTATTTTCCTTTCATACGTTTGATAGGGCAGTAATCAGGCATTGAGTAGGGGAAGGAAGAAAACACAAAAGAAATGTGTTTTAAATCCTTAAATTCAGAGAAGTTTGTTTGTTAAGGTACCTAACTCTTGGGCTCAACATTCAAGTCACTAATATTGCTTTGTGCAAAGCTGCTGTAAGTTTCAATGATTTCTCATGGCCAGAGACTAATTTTACCCAGAGATTCACCATTGGCAGTCAGTGCAATCTAGGAGTGTTATGCTATTACAACTATAACCAGATCAACAGTTTATTTTATGAACATATTTTCAATCAAATTGCTGATCAATGCCAGTTAAATGTCAGTTGAGTGATTAAAATCCTTGGAGATCTGTCCTCTTGGTACCTTAAGGCTAGATTAATGATGGCACTCTGCAGTTTTCCCATTGTGGTGCTTGTTTGTGATGGTTAATATCTTTACTGCATGACAAGCCCTGGGGAGCAAGTGACCCAAACTGGTCACAGTTTTATTCTAAGTTCTGGGTCTGTGCCAATCACTGAACCTAATAACTAGTAACCCAGTAATGAGGCAGAATGTGTGTCACGGTGAGTCAACATACAAACTACAAACAAAACAACCATAGTCAGCAGCAGAATTTACACACGGCCCTAAAAATACATTTTCCTACAATTCATTGCTTCATCAGCCCATCATTTACTACACTCTGGGGGACTACTCATATCATTATTGTGGCCCTTGAGATGCAGAAGGTTTGTAATCAGGTACACACTGGACGGAAGACGCATCATGTTATGGCCCAGTTGACTCCCAGAAGACGTGTGAACAGAAAAGTATTAATCACCCCCTTGTGAGCTCCTGCTCTAACTATATCATTCCCAGTTCACAAAGGTCATGTAATCACAAAGTGTGTTGTCCCACATCCCCGATACAGCTGAATGCCTTTTCCAAAACTATCTATGCTGGTGACACAGCCTTCTCCTCACCAACACGCTCAATATCCCGGACAATGGAGGAATCCCAACATATCAGTGCGAAGGACAAGGATGAAGTTTCTGGAACCATCTTCGGCCAGAAGTGCTGAGTGCATGATGTATCTCATCATCTTTCAGAAGCCACAGATGTCAGTCTTCAACCAACTCAATTCACCTTAGTGATACCATGAAACAGTGAGGACACAGGATACTACAAAGGCTATGGGCCCAGACAACCTTTTGGTAATTCTACTGAAGACTGGTGCTCTCGAACTAGCTATGACCAAAGCCAAGCTGTTCAAATGCAGCTACAACACTGGCATTTACCTGGCAATGTGGAAAACTAGCCAGGTATGTGCAAGGCAGGACAAATCCAACTCAATTACTGTAATCACAGTCCACTCTTGATCATCAGCAAAAAGTGTCAACCGTGCTATCAAGCAGCACGAGCTCAATAGTAATCTGCTCACTGATACCCCGTTCAGCCAGGGCTACTCAGCTTCTGCCTTGATCCAAACATGCACAAAGAGAACTGAACTCAAAGATCACCTTTGACATCAAGGAACCCAAGCAAAATTGGAGTCGATGGGAATCAAAGGATAAGCTATCCACTGGTCTGTTATATGGTCAGAGATGGGGATGTTCACTAACAACTACACAATTATTAGTGCCATTCACAACTCCTACATGTAGCAAGACCTGGACACTTTTCAGCCATGGGTCGGACAAGTGGCAGACAACATTCACAATATCACAGCACAGTTACAGTGCTGGAGAAAGTTGTTCAGCCCCAAATATCTGCAGCAGCTCATCGAATGAGCCATTCACCTAGTGCAATTACCCAGCTCTCTCTCTGTAACCCAATACATTCTTCCTTTTCAGATAACAATCTAACAGTCTTTTAAATGCACATATGCACCATCACAAATGATCAAGCAATGACAATCTTCAACAGGAGAGAATCTAACCATTTATTCTTGACGTGCAATGGTATTACCACCACTGAATCCCTCACTAACAGTGCACATAAATACTGTGGCACAACAGCAGGTCAAGAGGCTGAGAATTCAGCTTAAGTAACTCCCCTCTTTTCTCCCCAATGCCTCTCCATCTACAAAGCCTAAATCTTGACTCATCTAAAAACTAATCTCTAGTTACTCAGAAACTTGATCTTGTGAAGATGATCACTAATGGCACTTGGCTAATGAACATTATGGGTAGCACAGTGGTTAGCACTGCTGCCTCACAGCACCAGGGACCCAGGTTCAATTCCCACCTCGGGCAACCGACTGTTTGCATATTCTCCCCGCGTCTGCATGGGTTTCCGCCGGGTGCTCCAGTTTCCTCCCACAATCCAAAGATGTGCAGGTCAGGTGAATTGGCCATGCTAAATTGTCCCATAGAGCACCTAAGCTAGGGGAATGGGTCTGGTTGGGTTACTCTTTGGAGGGTTGGTGTGGACTTGTTGGGCCGAAGGGCCTGTTTCCACACTGTAAGGAATCTAATATATAAAAAAATTCAGAACTGTACGTATACTGGCTATAACACTTGAACATTCATTTTACAATTAAAAATACCAAACCCAAACAAAAAGAACTACTGTAAATCTGTAGTTTTACTAAAAACAGAAATTGCTGGAAAAGCTCAACTGGCCTGGCAACACCTGTGGAGAGAGATCAGAGTTTTGAGTTGAGTGACCCTTTCTCAGCACTGAGAACGTTGCTAAGTTCATTACACCAACCAGAAGCAAATCACCCTCAATCTGAATGGACTGCCTAAGAGAAGAATAATATGCACATCTTACACTGAAATCTTTTTAAAGAAGTCAGTTTAGGAATATATGTTGGATATTAAAGCTATGACAGGTCATGAAATACAACTCTTCTTTATAAAGTGAAAAAAGCTCATGGAATTAGTAAAAAAAAATGGAGCTATTGTTGGGTCCTTATTAACCAAAAAGGATCATGTTCAAGGATGACATTCTCAAACACTTTGAAGGAACCAGTGGATTATTTTCTCTACACATCAAGCATAATATTATAAACCTATTCTTTACTCAGATTTATTACATACAGTGCACATTGGCTTAGTTTGTCTTGTACCTTACTTTTCTCTCATCCACATCAGTATCTCAGGATAAAGAAATCACAGTCATGTAATCAGGAGTTGAGTGACTGTTGAAAGGCAGGTCAGGAGAAAGTATAATCAAAGATCCTAGAACAGTGTTAGGAAAGGCACTGGGTTATCGCATACTGTCTTCCAGTTCGTTGACTGCCATTTGCCAGTTTTTCTCAGAAAACGAATACATTAGGAATTGTGACAGGAAGAGGCCATTGGCTCCAACCAAATTGTGTTGGCAGTCCCCTTCCCATTTCCCTTCTCCCTTTGATCCTTTTCCTTCACCATCTTAAACTTAAGTGACAGTGACAAGCTGAAAATGTGTTGCTGGAAAAGCG
>NC_057713.1:13389738-13416015 GCF_004010195.1 Chiloscyllium plagiosum
TCTTCCTCCAACCGTCGTGTTGCCATGGTCTGGCGATGGAGGAGTCCAAGGACCTGCATGTCCTTGGTGGAGTGGGAGGGGGAGTTAAAGTGTTGGGCAACGGGGTGGTTGGGTTGGTTGGTCTGGGTGTCCAAGAGGTGTTTTCTGAAACGTTCCGCAAGTAGGCGGCCTGTCTCCCCAATATAGAGGAGGCCACATCGGGTGCAGCGGATTCAATAGATGATGTGAGTCGAGGTGCAGGTGAATTTGTGGCGGATATGGAAGTGTCCCTTGGGGCCTTGGAGGGAAGTAAGGGGGGGAAGAGCAAATTTGAGGAGGAGTCAGATTTTTAGTTGGTAATGGGTTGAAGAGTTATGGGGAGAAGGCAGGAAAATGGGGAAGAGCAGCATATCAGCCATGATTGATTGGGAGAGCAGACTCAATGGCCTAATTCTGCACCTGTATCTTATCAACTTAAAGATGATGAAATTTCTGCATCAACAGCTAATTTCTGAAGTGAACTACTTTGTGAAGAGGTTTTCCTTACAGAATCTCAAATTCTATTTCATGTTACCTCTTTATTCTGTAATATGCAAATTTGGTAACAATCCCGTGAGGTGGTTTAAAATGGATTTAAATTTTCTTCCATTTAAAACCCTTGCTATATTAGTTTAGTTTACATGAGACGTTTTCAAAAATCCTCAGGCAATCAGACTGTCTGGAGGTACAAGAAATGAACACTGTGTTATTTTGTTGATGTATCAGTCATCTGTCTTCTTGATTATTCGATCTACTCTTAGGGCAATGTCATTTATGAATGGTCACTCAGTGTGCCCTTCTGATTTTTCTCAGATACAAGAAGAGTTGATGTTTAATTGAGGTTGGGATAAGCACTGAAGGGGAGAGGCTCGATTTTACAAACACATGTGGGAATAAACCAAGCAGCCTGCAGGTTTGCTAACAATGACTTTTTGTTTTCCTCAGCTCCAGCTGCTTACGTTCACCTCAAACAAACAAACACTGCAGAAAGACACACCAAGAAATACCCACGGTGCTAAGCACCCAAGGGACCTCCTGTACCATGGTACACTACCACCCGAATGTTTTTGCAGCCAACAAAATCCTAAGAAACTGATCAAAAACGTGGTTTACGGGGACATATCCCTGCCGAACACCACTCTCCGTGTTTCTTAGCCGGCTACTTTCTGTGGTTAACGTGCCTCAAGAGAGTTCACCCCTTCAAAACATGCAATTTAATTGCAGGAGGTTTAGAATTACAATTAGAATTAGAATCCCTATAGTATGGAAACAGGCTCTTCGGCCCAACAAGTCCAAAACAAACCCTCCAAACAGTAACCCACCCAGACCCATTTCCCCACCCTATATTTACCCCTAATAACTAATAACCTATATTA
Source organism: Chiloscyllium plagiosum (assembly GCF_004010195.1). NCBI lineage: Eukaryota > Metazoa > Chordata > Chondrichthyes > Orectolobiformes > Hemiscylliidae > Chiloscyllium > Chiloscyllium plagiosum. Next base: position 13,391,133 of record NC_057713.1, read on the forward strand.
TGGGCAATTTCGCATGGCCAATTCACCTCTTTTGGATCAAGGGAGGAAACTGGAGCACCCGGAGGACAGTAACCCACCCAGACCCCATTTCCCCACCCTATATTTACCCCTATTAACTAATAACCTATATTATGGGCAATTTCGCATGGCCAATTCACCTCTTTTGGATCAAGGGAGGAAACTGGAGCACCCGGAGGACACCCACCCAGACAATGGGAGAAAGTACAAACTCCACACAGAGTGTCGCCCGAGGCTGGAATCAAACCCGGATCCCTGTTGCTGAGAGGCAGCAGTGCTAATCACTGAGCCGCCCAGTGTTGTTGGACAACTAGTTAAGAACCAGGGAACACCATTAGCTTTGACATTAACTCTTCCAATTTCACTAATCCTACACCACAACACGAAAAATAACTAGCATATTATACTGCGGTCCGTCAATTACTCAATATCCACAACTTTCTCAGGAATCTCATTCCACGCACAAACTACCCTCTGTGTAAAGAATTTGCTTTTAATTTCTATCTTTTTAAAAAAATCTCTCTCCTCTCACCTTAAAAATATGCCCTTTAGTCTTGACGTCCTCCAATTCTAGGGAAAGGACAACTACTATTAACTTTAACTGTACCTCATTATTTTATAAACTTCCATCAGGTCATTTCTCAACCTCCTATGCTGCAGTGAAAGACGTTCTAGCCGATCCATCCTTTCTTTATAACTCAAACCTTCCATTCATGGCAACATCTTGGTAAATCTCTTTTCAACCCTCTCCAGCTTAATAATATCCTTCCTATGACTGGGCGGCCAGAAACAACTTGCAGAAATATACATATCATCTATCAAGATGGGTGAGGTACCCGAGGACTGGGGGGTGGCTAATACTGTACCTTTGTTTAAGAAAGGTTGTAAGGACTGACTTCTGTTGTTGGTAAATTGTTTGTATGTGATTATAAAAGGTAGGATTTATGGACATTTAGACAGGCAAAAATTGATTAGGGCTAGTCAGCAATGCTTTTCACGCACAAAACAGTCTCTCACAAACAACCAATTTGATTGAGTTTTTTTGAGGAAGTTACCAAGAAGATTGATGATGCAGAGCAGCAGACATTTTTATTTGCAACAAAGCCTTCGACGGGGTTCCACATGGTAGACTAATTAGCAAAGTTAGGTCACATGGAACTCAGGTTGAGCTTGCCAATTGGATTCTTAATTGGTTTAATGGTAGAGACAGAGAGTAATGGTGGAGGGCTGCACAGGACTGGGAGGCCTGTGACCAGCAGTGTTCCACAGGGACTGATTCTAGGTCCTCTTCTGTTCGTCATTTATATATAAACAATTTGGATGATAATATAGAAGACACGGTTAATAAGTTTGCGACAACACCAAAATTGGCATATAGATAGTGAAGAAGGTTTTCGAAGATTACAAAGTGATCTTGGTCAAATGGGTCAATGGCCTGAAAAATGGCAAATGGAATTCAAATCTAGATAAATGTGAAGCATTGCATTTTGATACAACAAACAGAATAGGGCTTACACGATTAATGGTCGGGCCTTGGGTAGTATTGTAGAACAGAGGGACCTAGGAATGTAGATACATAATTCTTTGCTTGCATCACACATTGCCAAGGTGGTTAAAAAGTGCTTTGAACACTTGCCTTCATTGATCAGTCTTTTGGGACGTTATTTGGAAGGTTGGGACGTTATTTGGAAGGTTGGGACGTTATTTGGAAGATTGGGTAGGACATCGGTGAGGCCTCTCCCGGAATACAGTGTTCAGTTCTAAAACACAGCACACTGATGTGGTAATTGATCTGATCGAATCTGAAGATTTTCATTCTAACTTCCCCCAGGGTCTCTGCAATCTGTAATGAATACAAAATAAGGGAGAAGGCTATTGTGATACAGGAATAAGGTGTTATGGAGCTATTTGAAAACTTGCACATCAGCCAGGCCATTTGATATCTTATAGCAACAGAACCAAAGCAGGCACATAACAATTCAAAGATTCTGTGATGTGATCCATTACTGCATCACTGAGCAGTTTATCCAACACAGCACTACCATGACTTTTTTTTGTTTTAAATCTGAAGCTTGCACCAAGAGGATCACTCAACTGAACTCTAGCCTCAGAGCTCACAACCAGCTACCTATTAAATATGTTTGTCCATTGTGCAGCATGTTAATGATCACACTTTCCTCAGAAAAGCATTCTGGTCAAAAATGGAAACAACATTACAAAACAAATTTGAAGCATAAATTATAAAAGTTATGATTCAAGCGAATAAGAAAGACAGCATTGGATACCACAGTTAATGACAACAGGCACCTACAATAAAATTCAAACCCAATCCAAACCCTGCGTTTATTTCTGAAGCTCTCTTGCTGACTAAATTAACATTTGATACAGAAAATAAACTTACTAGGGCCCAATCCCATGTTTCTTTGCTTCCTCCACCACAGAAAATGTGTTTTTCTCACAAGGGAGTAATGTCAGGAAGGAGTGTGGTGTTACCATTAGATACAACATCATCCAAGGGAGGGGAGAGTGAAGAGGAATCTGGATGTGGTGGTGGTAGTAGTAAACACTCATTCCCTATCCATTTCCACATTTTTACCAAAACACACAAATTCCCTCATCAACCAATTATCATTTGCTTCATTAGTGCAGACTCATTCCTCTGGGGCAAGATAATACAGGCAGTATGCATTCAAAGAGAAAATTTAAAAGACATTCTGTTGAACACTTGGTTAAATATGCCAATCAGTAAACTGGCCAACATTGAAAGCCATTATAGACAAAATTATAGGGTGGGCATGGTGGTTCAATGGTTAGCACTGCTGCCTCAGAACACTGGGGTCTCTGGTTCAATTCCAGCCTTGGGTGACTATTTCCATGCTGTACATCTTTATGACTCTATGTTAACCTCTTCCTTACTAGTTGATACAATACTCTTGCTAGGAACACCCTTGGTTGAGATCAACCGACTCTGTAGAGATCCGGATTAATTCTGGTATATTCTGAAAATATATTTAGGAATGTACAACTAAGGCTGGTCCCATTGTATAAATATTTTTTCAAAGCAAGTTCTGGTCAGCAAGATTCAGTTACTTATTGCTTTATTCAGCTGTGACTTGCGTGGGTGGGTGGAGGTGGGGGTGCAAAAGTGGCTATGAAGATGTCTAATCTTTACAAAGCCAACTGTAGTACTTCATGTTGCCTATGTTGAGAAAAACAAGCTCAGCAAAGACTAGCAATGGATCTTTGTTCTTATCTGCTCTGTATGACAGTGCACAGTATATTAATCACCACAACAATGTGGGAGCTTAAAACATTTCACAATTGTGATTAAAAATATTTTTTGCAGAATACTCCAGTATTTGGGACTCCAAGTTGAAATGACCATACACTGTGTGCCTCCAGTTAGCGATACACCAGAAGAATTAGCAAGATACAGGGACAAAGCACTGCAACCCATCCTTCAATCGTATCAATGTCTAGTTTACTGGTCAGTATGAACTCTTACAATAGATTTTAACTCATCGTTGACATTTCTTTACCAGTTTGGGTTTGGGGAAATGTGTAGATATCAGGAGATATGAGAGCCTCCCAATTTGGGAAGGGTCAGGTGTCCCACTGGTCAGGCCCTATCCAATTCCAGTCAGACAGCCTCTGCCTAGTCAGGAGATGGCTGCTGATCCATTTCAATGGAGTCGCTGGTTAACAAATAGATATAACCCACTGCACCAGGTAAACAAACAAACCAATCAGAATGAAGGAGGATGCCAGCTCTGTGATTGGCAAGCTGAAACATTAGGACCATGGGAATGGAAAGGCAATTAGCTTCCTGCTGTCTGGTAATTTACACAAGACTGCATTGATCAACATGGAACCCGACAGGCTGTACACTCACAGCTTCCTAACAAGAGACCTTCAAGGGCCTTAAGTGACAGGCTCAGTGTATCTGAGACAGGAGGCCTGGTTCAAGTCCCAGCTGCACTGGAGGTGTGTGCTTATAAATCTCTGAACAGGTGGATTCAGGTTACTCGACCCGAAACGTTAACTCTGATTTCTCTCCACAGACGCTGCCAGACCCACTGAGCTTTTCCAGTAATTTCTATTTTTGTCTCAGATTTACAGCATCTACAGTTCTTTTAGATTTTTTAAATTTACAGAGGAGATGATTGCTGGTTGCAATAATTAGTCAGAGACATAACCTCAAATTATTCTCGGAGCAGAATAAAGTCAACTCCAAATCTCTGAGCACCTTGGAAAATCTGCTCGTCATGGGAGAGCTGGATATCAAAGCCATAGTGCAGGCAATAAACAAAGTAATGGATTCACTTGCCATGGGCAAAACTGCTGGTGCTGATGGGAAACCACTCAGAGACCAAGCTCAGGAAAGCCAGCTCTCCTGCAGCATCTGCACCAATTTCTTTACCTCTCTTGGCAAGACCGAGTCATTCCCCAGGATGTGTAATGGGAAGCTTGCTGCACTGTACAGGAACAAGGCCAATCACAGCCAAATTCCAGTGTGGCTTCAGAACTGGAAGATTGTTTCAGTCCAGTAGCTGCAATGGGAATACCATGAACAAAGAAGACCATTAGTTATTGTCTCCATCAATCTTACCAAGACTCCAAGCACTGTCACTTTGGTAGTGATGCCTGCAGTGCATCATCATGCGCATTTTGTATTAAACTTCCCACAAGTGCAATAATAAATGATTGGAACCATTCTGATCTGGGAAACTGTAGGTACATACACAGACACAGACGATAGTTTGACTTGGTTCTAGGCAGCTGAGATACGGACAACAGTGACCAAAGGAAACTTCCTTTTAAGATCTTCCTCTTTTCAGTCTGCAAGTCCTTCATCTTGGTTAAGCACCTATTCCTTGGCAATCTGGCTAAGATCGGAAATTCAATGGGATGGAGAGCCACAAACACAAGCACTGGCCCTATTATACTGCATATCACAAGGCAACATCACCATAAGGTATTTGAAGGCAAGATCTGGGTAAAGTCTAAAGCTAATTTCTAACTCAACTTTCTCATGGCTTCAATGGCCTTAGTAAGCTATTTTTGCATTTAGTCATCACATCTGTACAAGAGACTATTTGTAACTATTAAAGTGAGCCCTGAAGGTAGCATACGAGTTTAAACTGTTGTTTTGGCTACTTGATTATTAATGTATTTAGCGTTTTAGACTTGACTGACTGACTGTCTGCTTAAGTGATCACACTAAGCCATAAAGCAGAATTGCATTACACAAAATAATAAATTCTTTGTGTAGCTTCTCTTTAATGATTTGAGCAGCTTATCCATATAAACTGGGGCTGGAGTTCAGGCTGAAAGGTTGACAGAAAGGCCCAAGGTCAATACGTTTTTGTTACAAGGGAAGGCAGACTCCATTACTGTTATTTAGTCATAGTTTAAGATTGTCACATCATTTTATAAATGTTGAAATCATGCAACAGCCACTGTCTGGTTTTGAACACTCTCGTCTCATTGTGATCATCATTCCCCTCTGTTCCCAAGGTTTTAATGACGACGTAAATGAATTTGCAATTTCTCTGGAAAGAGCTGAGTCAACCTATGACTGTTCCCCTTGGACAGAAAGATCTGATAGAGGTTTACAAAATCATCAGCAGGATGGACAGCATAGATGAGGATAGCCGTTCTCACTCAGAGAAGAAACAAGAGGGCATATATTGAAGGTGATCTGTAAAAGAAGCCAGGGTGAACGAAGGCAAATCTTTTTCACTTGGTGAGCAGTTAAGTGTAAAATGAGCTGCATGGAAGGGTGCTGGAGGCAGGTACAACCGAGGCTTGCAAAGAGGGCACTTGATAATTTTGATAATTATTTTTATCAAAATAATTATCATATGCAAGAATATGGAGAAAAAGCTGGAGATTGGCACGAGGTAATGCATGTATGTGTGCATTTTCATATTGTGTGATAATCAATTCTACATTGTCATTCAAGGAGTTTTGTTATGTACTCAGTCAGTAAGTTTATGTTTCATTCCTGGTCGAATACAAAGACAGGATAAAATTGGCCATGAAACCTCGGGTATTATGTGGTTATTAGATTACATTACATTAGATTACATTACAGCGTGGAAACAGGCCCTTCAGCCCAACAAGTCCACACCGACCCGCCAAAGCGCAACCCACGCATGCCCCTACATTTACCCCTTACCTAACACTATGCATTTAGCATGGCCAATTCACCTGACCTGCACATCTTTGGGATGTGGGAGGAAACCCACGCAGACACAGGGAGAACGTGCAAACTCTATACAGTCAGTCGCCTGAGGCAGGAATTGAACCCGGGTCTCAGGCGCTGTGAGGCAGCAGTGCTAACCACTGTGCCACCGTGCTGCCCACGGTGTTATGAGCTGTGTAGTTATGGGCCCAGAGTGACAGTGTACTGCTCCTATCTCAGTCATAACCATGTACCTGAGAAAATAGTTAACTGGCCAGAAAGCTGTTTGGGATTGTGAAAGACACTATATAAATGCAAAACCTCATTTTCTTTTCTGCATTTCAGAACATTACAAATCCTTTATGTAGATGAGGGTAGGGCAGTTGACGTGGTATATATGGACTTCAGTAAAGCCTTTGATAAGGTTCCACATGGTAGGCTGTATGAGAAAATGCAGAGGCATGGGATTGAAGGTAATTTAGCAGTTTGGATTAGAAACTGGCTTTCTGAAAGAAGGCAGCAAGTGGTGGTTGATGGAAAATATTTAGCCTGGAGTCCGGTTACTACTGGTGTGCCACAAGGATCTGTTTTGGGACCACTGCTTTTTGTCATTTTTATAAATGACTTAAACACAGGCATAGGTGAATGAGTTAGTAAATTTGCAGACGACACTAAAGTTGGAGGAGTAGTGGACAGTTTGGAAGAATGTTACAGGTTGCAGGGGGACTTGGATAAACTGCAGAATTGGGCTGAGAGGTGGAAAATGGAGCTCAATGCAGCTAAATGTCATGTGATACACTTTGGGAAGAATAACAGGAAGGCAGAGTACTGGGTCAATGGAAAGATTCTTGGTAGTGTGGATGTGCAGAGGGATCTTGGAGTCCATGTGCATAGATCCCTGAAAGTTGCCACCCAGGTGGATACTGCTGTTAAGAAGGCATACTGTGTATTAGGTTTCATTGGTAGAGGGATTGAGTTCTGGAGCTGCAATATCATGCTGTAACTATTCAAAATGCTAGTGCAGCCACACTTGGAATATTGTGTACAGTTCTGGTCCCTATATTTCTGGAAGGATGTGGAAGCATTGGAAAAGGTGCAGAGGATATTTACCAGGACGTTGCCTGGTCTGGAGGGAAGGTCTTATGAGGAAAGGCTTAGACACTTGGGTCTGTTCTCATTGGAAAGAAGGCGGCTAAGAGGGGATTTGATAGAGACATTCAAGATGATCAGAGGATTAGATAGGGTAGACAGTGAAAGTCTTTTTCCTAGGATGATGATGTCAGCTTGAACGAGGGGGCATAACTCCAAATTGAGGGGTGATAGATTTAAGACAGATGTCAGAGGCAGGTTCTTTACGCAGAGAGTGGTAAGGGCGTGGAATGCCATACCTGCTAATGTAGTTAACGCTGCCACATTAGGGAGAGTTAAACAATCCTTAGATAAGCACATGGATGACGATGTGACAGTGTAGGGGGACGAGCTGAGAATAGTTCACAGGTCGGCAGAACACCAAGGGCCAAAGGGCCTGTTCTGCACTGGATTGTTTTATGTTCTATGTAAGCATCTGTTGCTGAGGACCGTCTACAGGTAAGTTCTGGAGAGCGTTAGATTTTGAACAGCTGTGTGTGTAAAACGCACAGGTGTGTATGCAAAGCAAGATTATTTGGTTTGGTGCTTAACGAAATATTAATACAATGTTAACACTCAAGGAAATTCATCATTTTGATATACCCAGAATTGTTTCCAGCCCATAGTAACACGCAAGCAGTTTGGGAAGTGGTGCTTCAGAGATAACTTTGATTTCACAAGAACACAGTGCATCAGTGCTGAGAAATTTGAAATAACTGTATGAATTGAGATGAACGAACCAAATGGATTTTTACAACAATTGCCGAGACTAAGTTACAACTCGATTAAACCCTGGAATTCAATTAACTCCAGCAACTGTCAAATTCTGGGAGGCTTACCACCACTCCACCCCTGTCATCTCCTGTTTCATAAGATGTTCCAGGGTAATAGTTCATATTTGTTGCTGGTGTTGTTTTTCACCAATTTAAGAAAACTTAATTAGTCAATGGTAGAAAAGTTGCTATAGATTTTTGAGTTATCAATCAATACTCTAAGACATCATATGCTGCGTGTTGCGAACCATTTGGTTGAAACAAAATCTACAACAAAAGTAGCAAGAATAAAACTACAGATCAGGACAGGGTACTGGACATGCCAGCTGGAGTAGTGCTCGCATTATAGAAATAAAGAGTACAAAGCAGACTGACAAAGATGGAGAGATAGGAAACCTCACTTAGACAAAGATGGCAGAGATAAGAGAACAAAAAATTTACAGCCCAAGAACAGGCCCTTCAGCCCTCCGAGCCTGAGCCGATCCAAATGTACTGTTGGTCGATATACTGTCAATGGGAAACCTCACTTAGAATGGAGGGCACAAAATGCAATGGCAATTTCCATGAGAGCAGATGAGATCAGAAGAAGTTTTTGAAACAGTGGAAAGTTTAGTTAGAGCAAGAAAAACTCCTAATGGAGTAGTCAGTGACAAGGGGCCATCATTTTAAAACACAACAATGATGGAGATTCAGAGAGCAATGTAATTACGTAAAGTTGTTACAGCAAGGCTGTTTTGCTGCAGGGATCATCAGGGCAGTGATAATTGGATCAGATAAATAACCGAAACAGAGGAAAATACAAGGCGATATATTTCCAAGTCACAAGCATTTGTTGTTGTTGTGATTTCAGATGGAGGCAGTTGTGGTTTTGGAAGCTCCCAACCAAGACATCTTGGTGAATTTCTGTCGTTCATCTTGTGTTACTGTGCGCTGGTGGTGGAGAGAACGAATGTTGTGGATGAGGTAATGATCTAGCAGGCTGCTTTCTCCTGGATGGTGTCAAGCTGGAACTGCATCCGTCCAGGCAAATGGAGGATATTCCAGCACACTCCTGACTTTTGCCTTGATAGCTTGGGGACTCAGCAGGTGGGTTACTTCTGCAGGAACCCCAGCCTCTGACATGCCACAGTAACTACACGGCTAATTTACTTCAGTTTCTGATCAGCGAGAACTCTCTGAATGTCAATAGTGGGGATTTAGCGATGGTCATGTGATTGACTATCAAGGGACAATGCTTCGATTTTCTATTGTTGCAGATGGTCATTGCCTGGCACTTGTGTGGAGTGACTTTTACTTGCCGATTGTTAGTCCAGACCTGCATATTGTCCAATCTGGCTGCAATTATAACTGAACAGAGGTGGAATGAGCGGAGAGTGTCAAGCTCCTGGGAGTGGTCATCCACAAGTAACTTTCTTGGACTCTTCATGTGGACACAGGTTACAAAGGCCCAACTATGTCTCCTCTTCCTCAGGCAGCTGAGGAAATTTGGCATGACAGTGAATACCCTTGCCAACTTTTAAAGGTACGCCATCGAGAGCATTCTGACTGGATGTGTCACTACCTGGTATGGCAACTGTCCCATTCAAGATCAGAGACGGTTACAGAGAGTAGTGAACTTGGCCCAGACAATCACAAAGGCCAACCTCCCATCTATAGTATCCATCTACCAGGCCCGCTGTCAAGGAAAGGACGCCAGCATTCTTAAATATCCATCCCACCCTGGTAATGTTTCTTTACAACCTCTACCAATGGGGAGAATGTACAGAAGCCTGGACACACGCACTAGCCGGTTTCGAAACAGTTTCTACCCTGCAGATATTAGAATACTGAATGGACTCGCAAACTCTAAACATTTGCCTGTACCTGTGTTTTTGGTTTTGCCACTGTTTCCCTATTATTTACTTATCTCTGCTACTTAACTCTGATCTGCCTGTATTGCTCACAAGACAAAGCTTTTCACTGTGCCTCGGTGCACGTGACAATAAATTCAATTCAATTCAATTAGACATGGATTGATTCAGTATCTGAGGAGACAGGAATTGGTGATTTGCACAACAGATATTAATCTCGAGATTGCAGGTATGAAATCGGTTTTTTTAAAAAAAATCATTCGTGCGATAAGGGTGTTGCTGGAGAGACCATCATGTGTTGCCCATCCCTCGTTACCTCGAGGCCAGTTGACCACTTTGCTTTGGGTCTGGAGACACATGCAGACCAGGGGAGGACAGCAGAGTTCCTTCCCTAATGGGTATCAATGAACCAGATGGATCTTTACAACAACAGAGTCCATGGTCACCATTAGGGAGCTTTTAGATTAGATTAGATTCCCTACGGTGTGGAAACAGGCCCTTCGGCCCAACCAGTCCACAACAACCCTCCGAAGGGTAATCCACCCAGCCCCATTTCCCTCCGACTAATGCACCTAACACTATGGGCAATTTAGAATGGCCAATTCACCTGACCTGCATATTTTTGGACTGTGGGAGGAAACCCACGCAGACACGGGGAGAATGTGCAAACTCCACACAGACAGTCACCTGAGGCTGGAATCGAACCTGGGACCCTGGTGCTGTGAGGCAGCAGTGCTAACCACTGAGCCACCATGTTGCCCTAAATTACAGGTTTTATTGAATCCAAATTTCATCATCTATCTTGATAGGATTCAAACTTGTGTCTATGCTTACTTATCCACTGACATTATAATGACAACACACTAAACCTTTTTGTATAAAATCAACTCCGCCAAATATATGAGGACATACCTTTGAAGCAAGAGGGACTGGAACCCAGGCCTTCCAAACCAGAAGCAGAGACACTACTGCTTCACCACAGGAGTCCTCAAAATCTTTATTTTTTTCTCATGTGTCCTGCTGCATCTGGCCAACTTGTGTTGTTAATGCTACAATGAAGCAGCACGCATCAAAGTTAAAATAAAAATGGTTGCTTCAAAACTATTGCAAATCCAGGAGGATTTTCTACTGAACTTTTGGGCTTGCTGTAGAAGCCACCGAGATACTGGGCTGACATATACCAATACATAGCTCACAACATGAATAAACCAAATCGCTCATGACAAACGTATATAGAGTTTGCCACCCAAAACACAGCACATGTTTTATTAGAATTAGACTACACATCAAACCAATCTAACCACAGCTTTAAGCCAATCTGCAAAATCCCATTGGAGAGAATAAAAATTCCTCGCTCTGTCGTCATGGTAAGAAAACAAATACAAAAAGCAAAACTCTTCTAAAGCAATTAAACAGCTCCATGTGTACAGAGAAAAAACTTAGTTACTTTTTTTAAAAAATCAAAACTGCCCTCAGAAGTGACAGAAGATTACTATCTGAAGTATTAACCTGTCTCATTTCACTTTGGAAAACTGGTGTACAGTGTTCTTAGAGTATTTTCTCTATTTAACATTGTCTTGTGTTTTTAAATCCGGAATTAGTGGTGGCTCGTAGATTGATAGAGAGTCATAGACCAATACAGCATAGGAACAGGTCCTTCATCATGTCTATGTCGATCAACCGACACTAAACTACATTAATCCCATTTTACTGCACTTGGGCCTTAGCCTATTATGCTCTGGCATTTTAAGTACTCATCCAAATGCTTCTTAAATAATGCGAGAGCATCTGCCTCCTGATTCCCTGGCTACAATTGAATAGGTAAGAATGGACCCCAAAGAGAGGTCCCACCAGATAAGCAACTAATGAGGTGATGGAGGAGGTCAATGTGGTCTAAAGCTGCAGCACTGTTGAGTAGAATAGGAAGGGACAGTGCGTTAGAGCCACAGCCAGTGATTTTGATTAGGGTCGTTCCAATGTGGGGCTGGAGTGAAAGCCTCATTGGGCAGTCTCTAGTCGGAAGCTCCAGAAAAGATGAATTGGAGAGGAAATGAAAGTTGAAGGTGAGGTGATAACTTGTAAGAACAGATAAATGATTGTGTGGATGAGCCAGCATTTGAAGAGTATTTTCTCCAAATTTCCTTTTAAAAACTAATGGGTGAAAGAAATTCAGGATTGCCGATGGTGGTGCAGCCAATTTACTTCCTTATTCCCTGTTCTGCTTTCTCCAGCTCCCACACCTCCTTTCTAAGGGGCATATGTTTCAGCCAAGATGGCCGAGCAGGTGTTGCGTCCAATTTTTTGCCAAAGGTGTTATCCAGCTGGCCACTTATAAGGTGTTCAACACACCTTGGCTATTTTTCTATAAAAACCACATAGAGTCATAGATATGTACAGCATGGAAACAGACCCTTCGGTCCAACCCGTCCATCCCGACCAGATATCCCAACCCAATATAGTCCGTATAATTATAAACAGTTCAGATATATAATATACCTTTCGAATAAAATAGGCATACGGACACATGTATTAATTTGGTCACTGCTTGATTAACAGTATCATTCGTCACTGAGCCAAAATGGAAAACTAACATGGTCTCCCTGCAGCAGACTGTATGCGTCTGGTGATATTCACTTTGTTACGTACAGCAGCATTGTGGTGGGTGTGCAAATTTTACACTCATGAATCATAAAGATTCACAGCAAGAGGCCACCTGGCACAGGCCATCACAAATCTATCCAAACTCATTCCACTGTCCAACTCTTGGTCCATCATCCTGTAGGTTACAGTGTTAGTCAAATACTTTTCAAAGTTATGATAGTTCCTGACTCAACCAGGAGAAGCAGTGAGAGGATTTCACACTGAACCCCACAACACCTGGTCAGGGACCCTTAACTGTGAGGAACGGGGTTTCCAGATTAACTTGGTTTTGACTCCTCAATTTTACACAGTTGAATTAAATATTCCCCCTGCCTCTTCTGTTCCAAAGGAAATAACTTTAACCTATCCAATCTTCAGAAATATAATTCTCCAGTCCAGGTAACATGCAACTCTTTCACGTAATCATATCCTTCCGAAGGTACAGTATCCAGAACAGCACTCAGTCTTCTGGCTGGCAATGTGCTTCATACAGTTGCAACATAACCTCACAGCTGTAATATTCTACATTACATAAAGGCAAGTATCCTGTATGGTTTCTGGCCCACATTATCTAATGGTCCAGCCACCTTCATAGAGATGTACAGCATGGAAACAGACCCTTCGGTCCAACTAGTCCATGCCGACCAGATATCCCAACTTAATTTAGTCCCATTTGCCAACACTTGGTCCATATCCCTCTAAACCCTTCCTATTCATATACCCATCCAGATGCCTCTTAAATGTTGCAGTCGTACTAGCCTCCACCACTTCCATTGGCAGCTCATTCCATACACGCACCACCCTCTGAAATTTTTTCCCCTCTCACCCTAAACCTATGCCCTCTTGTTCTGGACTCACTGCACCCCAGGGAAAAGACTTTGTCTATTTATCCTAACCATGCCCCTCATGATTTTATAAACCTCTATGTGGTCACCCCTCAGCCTCCGACGCTCCAGGGAAAACAGCCCCAGCCTATTCAGCCTCTCCCTATAGCTCAAACCCTCCATACCTGTTAACATCCTTGTAAATCTTTTCTGAATCCTTTCAAGTTTCACAACATCTTTCCGATAGGAAGGACACCAGAAGTGCACGCAATATTCTAACAGTGGCCTAACCAATGTCCTGTACAGCCGCAACATGACCTCCCAACTCCCATACTCAACAGTCTGACCAATAAAGGAAAGCAGACCAAACGCCTTCTTTATGATCCTATCTACCTGCGACACACTTTCAGGGAGCTATGAACCTGCACTCCAAGGTCTCTTTGTTCAGCAACACCATTAAGTGTATAAGTCCTGCTCTGATTTGCTTTCCCAAAATGCAGCACCTTGCATTTATCTGAATTAAACTCCATCTGCCACTCCTCTGCCCTTCAGAGATCTACTCTTCTCAGTATCCTGCCAGGTATTGTATATTTTCCACGAATACATTGCCTCAAACTTTTCTGGGTTGAACTCCATTTGATATTACTCTGTCCATGTGACTAATTCACTGATACCTTCACGCAAACCAGATCTATCTTCATTATTATCAACAAGGCCAATTCTTGTATTGTCTGCAACTTTTTAATCATACTTTCCACATTCAAATCTAAATCTCACCATATACAAAAACACCAACTCTACATTAACAATTTCTAATTTTGGATCTAAACGGTGTCCAAATAAACTGTGAAAAAAAAACACCTCGTAGTTCAGTAAAATTACAGATTCAGTAATTTCAAACATGAATAATGTCACTGCTGGAGTTTGAGCTATATAACATTGAGGTGAACAGTGTGTGCTGGCTTGACCCATTACCATTCAGCAAAACTCTGCTCTCAGCACAGCCAATAGCTACAACATCATTAGCTTCACTGAGTTTATTTGCTTCACTACGGTTATTATGATTGAGGTTAAAGGAGAAAACTGATTCCTTTCCTAGTCCCACTTTTCCACGGCTCCTAACAGAATTTGAATTTTTTTAAAAAAGCAGTGATATTGGTAATGATATGTAGCCAGGTATTTAATGCAGTTTCACCCACATATGTTGAGTTACGGTGAAACTGTTGCCAGATCACCCCAAATATTGATCTGTGCCTCCCTAGATTAGTTGGGACTGGCAGATTTCTCTTAGATTAGATTCCCTACAGGTCCTTCAGCCCTCCAAAGAGTAACCCACCCAGACCCATTTCACTCTGACTAATGCACCTAACACTAGGGGCAATTTAGCATGGCCAATTCACCTAACCTGTACATCTTTGGACTGTGGGAGGAAACCGGAGCACCCGGAGGAAACCCACGCAGACACTGGGAGAATGTGCAAACTCCACACAGACACCCATGGTTGGAATCGAACCTGGGACCCTGGTGCTGCGAGGCAGCAATGCTAACCACTGAGCCACCATGCCGCTTTTCTGGATTCGGAAAGGTAGGTTCTGAAATCTGCCTTAGGAATCCTTCTAATTGCTTTTCAGCCCTCACACTTTAATCAGAGCAGTTTCAGAAGTGGCACGTTATCACAGAATCCAGCTGTGCTCAGAACTCTGTAGCTTTTACACCCACAAACTGGATCATGCGGCCTCTCTCTGAAAGACTGGCAGACTGGCTGTCTCCATTCAAACACACGGTTCCTTGCAAATGCAAAACACCACTGATTTTTAAGTCAGTGCCTTTTGCTTTGCAAAGAGTCTGCTCCAAAAAGTACCAGTCAGCTATTTTATGAATTTATATTTGGATCACACATTGCCATAAAACACTACATAAAGACAAATCACATTGTTAAGAATCTTTCCAAGTAAGTCAAATTAAGCCATGTATCTCTGTATTCAGAGATAGTCAATACAAAGCAAAACAAATGATTTTCCAGTGTATTGCTAAACTTTTAACTGGAATAAAAAAGGTGCAGAAACCTACTTTACACAGAGCTCAAGGCTCTTTTCAGAGTTTTCAGGAAATGTGACTAAAGCTGGGAGTGGTAATTTTACTAATCAACCTCAATCATACCCGTTTTGATGTAGCTGTTACCACTGATGGCTTAAGATAGATTAATCTATCAACACAATAGCTGACACTGCATTCACTAAGCCATGCCCCATTATTACAAAGCAAGCAAAAAAATAAAGTTGATAATCCTGGCACACTTAAAATGACATGTACACAACTCGGTGTACTGATGAGTAATTCAGGGTGTTCAGGCTCATGTGAAGGTAACAGCTCTTAGTCTGCATCTTTTGGACAAGATGCAGTGTCCAACATAACTTTTCACTCACATCCTCAATCTTGACAGCTACCTATTCCTCTTTTAGCCTCACTAACTCCTTCATTAGGTGATGTTGTCACTTAGTAACAATACCTTCTGTTTCGGGGTTAATAGGGGGGATTTGGGTGGCAGTAAAACTGAACTCTCAGAAACAGATTGAGACTAATTCGTCAATAATCATCACCGCTGCTTTCAACTTAACAGGCACAGTGTGCAAGGAAAGCATTAACGTCTGAGACACGATATTCAAATCAGCAGGAGACAACAGGGATAAATTAGCAGCAAATGCTTTTTAAAAAACAAATGACCCACTTGCCTACAGGAACCTATCACCCTGAACCGGATTGGTCACAACTAAACGTTTGCATCTTTGTCACTAACACAGCCTCAAGTAATACATGACAAGAAAGATACACAGAGGTGTGTTAATGTGTAAATGTGAATCTTTGTGAAATAAAACTTGTACAAGTGGCGGTGTATTCACTGCAATCAAATCCACGGCATTTTCCCTCAAACAGCATCTCCTGAAGCTTTAATCTAAAGATTCCATATTAATTTACACTGAATTAATTCCCTCAATGTCCTGCTCCATGTTTGCTGAGTAGACCAGTATTGACAAGTTTAAAAGTCTCCTTCCCTTCATTGCACTGGTCTCCCCTTTCAGACCTTTTCCAGTGTTGTTGTCCTGTTCCCAGCCCCTCCTTTCTCATAAAGGCGTGTGCAGTTGGGAACAGAAGATTCAAGATTTGGTACGGAGCCAAGAATTGGGGTCAGGGCTACAGAATAGTTCTGGAAGCTGTGGGGACTCAGTGGAGCGGCGTCATTCCATCTTTCAGTACAGTAGAAAGTAGGGGGTCAGTTAGCGATGGCGGAGAGTCGAGGGTGGAATTGGTGCATACCATACGCAATAGTCACTTTGTGCAAATGAGTAAGATAACAGCTCAGAAGAAATCCAGGGACAAGACCAGTTTGGAGTTGTATTTATGACTAAATGTTGGAATATAGTTTCCAAGAATCCAGGGGAACGTAGATTCAGGAAAGGAGGATATAGTCACAAGAACATGAGCAGTCATAGAGATGTACAGCATGGAAACAGACCCTTCGGTCCAACCTGTCCATGCCAACCAGATATCCCAACCCAATCTAGTCCCACCTGCCAGCACCCGGCCCATATCCCTCCAAACCCTTCCTATTCATATACCCATGCAAATGCCTCTTAAATGTTGCAATTGTACCAGCCTCCACCACATCCTCTGGCAGCTCATTCCATACACGAACCACCCTCTGCGTGAAAAAGTTGCCCCATAGGTCTCTTTTATATCTTTCCCCTCTCACCCTAAACCTATGCCCTCTAGTTCTGGACTCCCCAACCCCAGGGAAAAGACTTTGTCTATTTATCCTATCCATGCCCCTCATAACATTGTAAACCTCTATAAGGTCACCCCTCAGCCTCTGACGCTCCAGGGAAAACAGCCCCAGCCTGTTCAGCCTCGCCCTGTAGCTCAGATCCTCCAACCCTGGCAACATCCTTGTAAATCTTTTCTAAACCCTTTCAAGTTTCACAACATCCTTCCGATAGGAAGGAGACCAGAACTGCACACAATATTCCAACAGTGGCCTAACCAATGTCCTGTACAGCCGCAACATGACCTCCCAACTCCTGTACTCCATACTCTGACCAATAAAGGAAAGCAGACCAAACGCCTTCTTTACAATCCTATCTACCTGCGACACACTTTCAAGGAGCTATGAACCTGCACTCCAAGGTCTCTTTGTTCAGCAACACTCCCTAGGACCTTACCATTAAGTGTATAAGTCCTGCTAAGATTTCCTTTCCCAAAATACAGCACCTCACATTTATCTGAATTAAACTCCATCTGCCACTTCTCAACCCATTGGCTCATCTGGTCCAGATCCTGTTGTAATCTGAGGTAACCATCTTCGCTGTCCACTACACCTCCAATTTTGATGCAAATTGCTGAGAAATCCATGGGGTTTGCTGAATTACATTTGTATTTGATGTGTTCGGAAGGGTGCTGTCTGTAACCTATTAACCTCATGTTAAGTTTGGGATGTTAGAATGTGAGTCACATCTGTCATTGCACAATCCATACCTTATTTTAAGAAATCTTTGCATGATTGTTTGAATACATTGCTTCAGTAATACACTTGTTATTTGTGGTTGACTGAAAAATCCTGGCTGACTTACCTTTAATTCTGAGCCAGACACAGTCAGATGTAACTGATCACATCACACCCTGGCTACAATTAAAAGCTGTTATGACCAGGGGAGGAGTGGGGACCGGAAATGAAATGGTGTACCCTTCCAACCTCGGTCGGAACAACAGAAGTGTCAAATTTTTTAAAAAGGAGTGAGACTTGTAAATATTCACGCTGAGAGATTTAGGCATGGTAGTACAAGGAACTGAGAAAATCAGGTACAGTAAGCAATTAGGAAGACAAATGAGCTGCCTTTCATTAGAAAAGAGGCTAGGTACAAAAGCTAGGAAATTATGATAAAAAAAGTGTGTTCTACTCTTTTTTTATATATATACAAGGCCCTTTGTCATAAATTCTTAGTTTTTGAGCTGCCTTTACTGCAAGAGGATGAGTCTCCAGGGTTTTGGTGACTTGGAAGAGCCGGTGTTGGACTGGGGTGGACAAAGTTAAAAATCTACTTCAGCCTCAACTGAGTTACTTTGGCAAATTCTGTAACCACACTTCATGAAGGATGAGAAGGCATTGAGAGAGCACAGAGGTTCAAGAGAATGGTTCCAATGATAAGAGACTTCAGTGAGTAGACTAGATTGGCAAGCTTGGATTCCTGTTAGAAAAAGGAATGCTGAAAGAAGGTTTGACAGAAGTGTTCAAAATCATAAGGAAATATGACAGAACAAATAGAGAGTAA
This sequence comes from Chiloscyllium plagiosum, assembly GCF_004010195.1. Taxonomy (NCBI): domain Eukaryota; kingdom Metazoa; phylum Chordata; class Chondrichthyes; order Orectolobiformes; family Hemiscylliidae; genus Chiloscyllium; species Chiloscyllium plagiosum. The sequence continues at coordinate 13,409,877 of NC_057713.1, forward strand.
CTGTTCTCCTTGGTGGAAGAGTTAAGACCAGATGACAATGTAAACTAAATGAGATAAAGAATGAACGACAACATGAGGAAAAACCCTTTGATGCATTTTGCCTGCAGTGTCTGCAAGTGTAATGGAGACAGATTCAAGCTGGATAATTATTTGAAGAGAATAACATGGGACTAGGGCTAGGAGATGAGAATAACTGAACTGATTTTCTTGGCATGGCCATAACAAGCTAATGGTCCTCTGGTGTTATAACTACTTTAATGATTTATTCCCCTCTCTCTAACCTGAAGGCGTCATCGTTAAACCTGAATTTGCAATTAGACTGTTTTCCGAACATCACAAAAGTTCTGCAGTGCCATATGACTCAGTTGGTAGCAGCCTTTCATCTGAGTCAGACATTTTTGGGGTTAAGTCCTTCTCCAGTACCTGAGCAGAACATTCAGGGTTGACACTTCAGTCCTGTACCTGGGGGGTTATGCAGTGTCAGATGTGCATTCTTTCAAGTGAGTCATTAGAGACCACCTTGTCTGCTCTCTCTCAGGTAGATAGAAAAGGCCCCGTGGCATTATTTCAAAGTAGTGCAGAGCAGTTACCCTCAACGTCTTGGCAACGTTATTCCTCAAATCAACAACATTGAAATAGATTAGCTGGTTATTAATTTATATATATTTATATAACAACAGTGAGTACACTTCAGAAGCAATGCACTGACTGTAAAGGACTTTGGATGTCTGATTGTCCAGAAGGATTCTACATAAATGCAAGTCTTTCTTTCAGAGGTGGTTAGATTTTTCTCCTTCCAAGCAAAGCTGGACTCGTGTACACTGCAGTAAATGCACACTTAATGGTACATGTACACCCACAGATTTCCTTAATTCAGGATCAGAACAAAGCCAGGAATCTTTTACATTGATGTCCACAGAGGAGGTCTTGATTTAAGATCCCTCTAAACAATTGCACCTCATGGCAACACAACACTCCTTCTCTACGAGGATATGCATGTAAAGCTCTGAAGTGGAACCTCTGAGTCAAGGAGGCAAGAATGTAAACACTGAGACAAAGGATTCACTGCATCACATCAATACCACCTGAAGGAAGCAACTTAACTGAAGTCGGATTGTGAACAGTGATTTATACCAGCCACGGCTTTCACCCACTCTCAGCGACAAAGGTTCGAGTCTCAGAAATGGGCCACTTCATGACCAGGGTCAGTGAACAAGGAGTCATTGTAGAAAGTGGAGATTGTATAAATCAGGCCTAAGCAATAACTGTAGGATGCATAATGTGGTTTCCAATTGCCACTTAAGGGGTCTGGTCAAACTGGCAATAGGCATCCTATATTTGAGTACAGTTAGGAAAACTATGAATAAAAACCATGACATTCACGCTACTCAAACTTACTACTGATCACTTTCCAAAACGTGAATAGCTAAATCATTAATTTTCAGGCCTGGTTGGAATGCAACTTATTTGTTCTAGCACATCCTTCTGTGTTGCACTGCTGATTATAGGCATTTGTCCCATTCAGCAGCTCAGGATAAATACATTATCCTGACTGCTCCTTGGTGCAACTTCGAGTGGCCAGCTGGACGGCAGTGTTGGCAGAGAGCAGGGAGCCACACCTGCCCAGATGCCTTGGCGAGAGAAGGTTACGTGTGGTACAGGGAAACCTGAAGTTAAACAGAGAGGTGCAGGTGCACTAATAGGATCGTACGCAGTTACAGTCACTGCACACAAGAATACCTTTTACCCAATTACACACAATTGGCAGTGATTGCTTGACAGAAGTGGATGCCCTTCCTTGTTGATTTTGAGCCAGTCCGTGTGTGAATGCTGGTTTGTGACCTTTGTCAGAACAAAAGTAAATACAACTGCCTCTGCTCATCAAGGGGAGGGATATTGGTGCTGGGGAACGGAATGTGCGCTATTTTGGATATGCAAACTTGAGTTTATAACTCATTTTATCTGAAATCCTTTATTAGCAACTTTTTAAGTTTAATTAATTCACTTCAATGGAATCCAGCTAGCACCATTTCAGATGACCCCCACATGAAGTGCTCATTTGCTAGTAATCCACAATGCAATTTCAGGGTTCTAATGTCAATATCAACTGACCCAAGATCAGATGTAAAGAAGAATAAAATACACTTGCAGTTCTTTAATGGCTGCAGAATTCCTGGAGGTGTTTTGAAGGATAGCTGCTGAATCTGTGCAGAGCAAGAGCTCACAAGCAGTGATGCAGTAACCATCAGACAACTCGTTGAATGGTGTTGGTTGATGGATGAATGTTGAGCAGGACACAGAACCATGGGGTTGACACGTGATGTGAAAGCCAGCTCTTCTGATGGTGTAACATTGGAATATCAGCCCATATCTTATGCTCTAATCTCTGGTGTGGACCTTGAGCCCATAGCCTGCTGATTCAAGAGATAGGAGCATTCCACCCTGAGCCAAAACTGCTACCTTCTCTGACAGGGGATATTGCCTGTGTGTACGCTGGTCGCACCACTGATGAACGGAGAGTAAAGGGAGGAAAGGTGTAGTCAATCCCTCTTCTGAATTATTTCAATTCTTGCACTTCTAAGCATTGAGATTCTACCAACCCTAACTCCCAGCCATACTACAATCCAACCTGAAAATCCCTGGGTAGCATGCAGATGCAGCAGTGGCGGAGAGAACAGGGCTATCACCACAATTCTATACCATTGCATTGGAGAACTGAGGAAGTACATCTGTGCATCATGGCAGTGGTGATTTTAAGACAGATAATAAAGTGAAAAGGCTTTCCCTCCAAAGTACAAGAAAGCGTGGCTGATATCACCATGCACATATATTTTGTACTGCAACTGAAGTCTACAATAGCTCATTATTATCATGTAAAAAAATTGCCAGAAGCAAAAACAATGGATCAAACCAGAAACATACTGCAAGAACCTGAAGCAAACAGAAAATAATTTTGACACAACATTTATACACATGGTTGTGTATTTCAACCTTTTACAAATCAGGTTGACATATCCAGTTGTTTATATTTGATTGAATATTGCCAGGTACAATGTTACAGAGATGGGAGGAGTGCACTGCCTCTTCTCAGCCTCACCACTCCACTCCACAAGTTACTCATTTAATCACTTTAACTGGTTCCCGATATTGCCAATTATATACTCTCTCTACATCAGACTTGGAATGAAACGATTCATCAACAAGGTTTCTTCAATAAACATAAAATTAGTGATTTGTTAGGAAACAAAACCCATCTTCAACGACGATGCAGAATTGGTTTTACACTCTCAACTTGTAATATGCAAATACAAACATTTATCACTCTAAACAATCTGAAACACATGCACAAAGACACACTTCAGTTTAAAAAAAGAACTGAAAAGTGAATTGCTCCAGCGAGGAGTCTGTTAAGGAAAATCACTTTCTGGTTATTCCAATTATTCTTGAAGGCACAAAGGATAAGTGTAGAAGATATCAAAGTCTGCTGACCTTATGTCCTTGCACTTGCGGTCAACTCCCTAACCAAGCATGGTTGTCTCTGCGATGTCGGCAGATACAACTTGCACAGAAACTAGGAGAGCGAGAAGTCCTTTTCGTCACAATTTGAGAAGAACAATCAGGTTTCGCTGATTTCATAGCAAACGCTTTTTCAGAAACAGAAATGACCAGCTGGGTAGTCGTCCTCAAAGGCTTCTTGTCTCTAACTAATTCCAGATGAACAAGAACTGCTTTTAGCCAGCCACTGTTCAGATAACCCTAAGAGGTCATCAGCAAACATGAGCAGTCATCAGAAGTCACGCAATGTTCAAGGCTCCCACCCCTACAACTACAAATGTGTCCAGCTATCTACAGAACCTGAAACAAATCCACTGTTTTCCGACAATCCAAGTCCTCAAAGAAATATTAAAAAAGGAAACATCTTCAAGGAGCAAGTACAATTCAGTTCAGTCGTGTCTACATTTTGTCCAATCCAGAGACTCTGTCTGAGGGTGACATCTCAAAGAGAGCGACATCTCTTTGAGGGGTTGTTAACAAAAAGGAAACCCATACTAATAACTGTAAGGATGTGTTAATGAAAGATGGGGGAGGTGGGCGAATATAAAGTTCATAAACATGGGGCATGGGACAGTCACTAACTGGCTGGGCTGTTTTTGTGCTGTTCATTCATTCGTCGATGCTGTCTTCCTCTTTACCTCAGAATCCTCTGCTTGTGCATTCCACACAGGCCAAGTGCATCATGAATCTGCTTCCTTCTGCTAGCATGTTTTCCTTCAAATAATTGTTTTTGTCTGCTGTAATAATGTGACCAAATTATCGAATCTTGCTGTCTTTGGTTTACTAACTCCTCCATTCTCTTGCCATTTATAGCACATCCTCATTAAATCGGTCAGCAAAGGATATGAGGAACATCATCCTGAATGCTGCATCTCAAATGCATTAAACTCACCAACACTCGCTGTTTGTCATCCATATCTTGGAGGCTGGTAACAAAGATGAGAAAATATTGCACCACTGCATTCTCTTCCTATGACTCAGGGTCAGTTTCTGTGATTTTAAACAGCCTTCATTCTGACAAAAGTTGGTCTTGGCTATTGCAATTCTCTTTCAGATCTGATAATCACATCTCCCCTCTGTGCTGTAACTACAATGAATTTAATATATTTTCAATATATTCAACTTTGTCTTGTAACATAAAAAGACTGTAAAGACCTTAATCTCTGTTTGCAAAATATGCTGTACTTGACTATTTTGAATGATGTTTAAACCACCAGAATTATAGACACTATCGGAATACAGTTACAAATCACACAACACCAGGTTAGTCCAACAGGTTTATTTGGAGGCACTAGCTTCCGAAGCACTGCTCCTTCATCAGGGGGTTGTGAAACAGGATCACAAGACACAGACTTTATAGCCAAAGATTATAATGTTATGCAGCTGAAATGATATATATCTAGGTTTGTTCAACATATCATTTCAGCTGCATGACACTATATCTTTTGCTATAAAGTCTGTGTCTTATGATCTGGCTTCACAACCACCTGAAGGAGCGGTGCTCTGAAAGCTAGTGCTTTCAGATAAACCTGTTGGACTATAACCTGGTGTTGTGTGATTTTTAAACTTTGTACACCCCAGTCCAACACCTGCTCCTCCAAATAATTTCTGAATGCATATAGCATTGATGCTTTGAATGTACAAATTGAAATATGATTACGATTTAAGTGCATTATGCAGACATGGTTACAGCGTGACCAAGATTGGGAACTGAATTTCCACAATTTCCTTCATTTAGGATGGAGAGGCAGAAAGGAAAAAGGACTCTTGATATTCTTAATAAGGGATGATACCAGAACATTAGTAAGAAAGGATCTCAGATAGAAGGGTCAGATGTGGGAGTTTAAAGAGAGTTTAAGGGTTACTGTGGATTATATCTGCCGTAAATACTGTTGGTTGCGAATCTTATCAGATGGAATAGATCGGTTGGAGAGACAGTTAGAAGTAATGAGGAATTTGCAACAGCAACAGTATGTGATGGATGGCAGGGGGGTAGAAAGGGGAAAGTCTCAGATACAGTCACATATATGGGTTAACTCCAGGAAAGGTAAGAGAGGTAGGAGTCTTTTGTGGCGATTTCCATTTCAAACAAGTACGCTGTTTTGGAAAATGTAGGGGGGGGATGGATTCTCAGAGGAATGTAGCACGAACAGCCAAGTTTCTGGTATTGAGACTGGCTCTAATGCAACAAGGGGTACGTTGGGTTTCAAGAGATCAATTGTGTTAGGAGATTCTCTAGTTTGAGGTATAGACAGACGTTTCTGTGGCCAGCAGCAAAAAATCAGAATTGAACCAGAAAATCTTCTGATTCAGTGTGTGGATGTACCTACCAGAGAAGGTGCAAAACTTGATCTACTCTTGGGAAATAAGGCAGGGCAGGTGACTGAGGTGGGAGAGCACATTGGGGCCAGCGACCATAATTCTATTAGATTTAAAATAGTGATGGAAAAGAATAGACCAGATCTAAAAGTTGAAGTTCTAATTTGGAGAAAGGCCAATTTTGACGGTATTAGGCAAGAACTTTCGAAAGCTGATTGGGGGCAGATGTTCGCAGGTAAAGGGACGGCTGGAAAATGGGAAGCCT
>NC_057713.1:13416297-13425972 GCF_004010195.1 Chiloscyllium plagiosum
TCGGTGGTGGGCAAGTTGTTGGAGGGAATCCTGAGGGACAGGATGTACATGTATTTGGAAAGGCAAGGACTGATTAGGGATAGTCAACATGGCTTTGTGCGTGGGACATCATGTCTCACAAACTTGATTGAGGTTTTTGAGGAAATAACAAAGAAGATTGATGAGGGCAGAGCGGTAGATGTGATCTATATGGATTTCAGTAAGGCATTCGACAAGGTTCCCCATGGGAGACTGATTAGCAAGGTTAGATCTCATGGAATACAGAGAGAACTAGCCATTTGGATACAGAACTGGCTCAAAGGTAGAAGACAGAGGGTGGTAGTGGAGGGTAGTTTTTCAGACTGGAGGCCTGTGACCAGTGGAGTGCCACAAGGATCGGTGCTGGGTCCTCTACTTTTTGCCATTTACATAAATGATTTGGATGCGAGCATACAAAGGTACAGTTAGTAAGGTTGCAGATGATACCAAAATTGGAGATGTAGGGGACAGAGAAGAGGGTTACCTTGGATTACAACAGGGACTTGACCAGATGAGCCAATGGGCTGAGAAGTGGCAGATGGAGTTTATTCAATTCAGATAAATGCGAGGTGCTGCATTTTGGGAAAGGAAATCTTAGCAGGATTTATACACCTAATGATAAGGCCCTGGGGAGTGTTGCTGAATAAAGAGACCTTGGAGTGCAGGTTCATAGCTCCTTGAAAGTGGAGTCGTGGTAGATAGGATAGTGAAGAAGGCGTTTGGTCTGCTTTCGTTTATTGGTCAGAGTATGGAGTACAGGAGTTGGGAGGTCATGTTGCGACTGTACAGGACATTGGTTAGGCCACTGCTGGAATATTGCGGGCAATTCTGGTCTCCTTCCTATCGGAAGGATGTTGTGAAACTTGAAAGGGTTCAGAAAAGATTTACAAGGATGTTGCCAGGGTTGGTGGATTTGAGCTAAAAGAAGAGGCTGAACAGGTTGGTGCTGTTTTCCCTGGAGCGTCGGAGGCTGAGGGGTGACCTTATAGAGGTTTACAAAATTATGAGGGGCATGGATAGAGTAAATAGACAGTCTTTTCCCTGGGGTTGGGGAGTCCAAAACTAGAGGGCATAGGTTTAGGGTGAGAGGGGAAAGATATAAAGATATAAAAGAGACCTAAGGAGCAATGTTTTCACACAGAGGGTGGTACGTGTATGGAATGAGCTGCCGAGGAAGTGGTGGAGGCATTTGAATGGGATTGGGTTGGGATATCTGGTCGGCATGGACAGGTTGGACCGAAGGGTCTGTTTCCATGCTGCACATCTCTATGACTCTATGTAGCTAAGAAACAGCAGAGGGGAGTTGTTTCTACGTCACCAAAGTGTGGTGAGAATGTTAGACATTGTATAAATTAGGAAATTGGAGATGCAGGTCATAAGAAACAGTAATAAAGAGCAATTTCAACCTACACTGTGTGGACTGACCAAATCAGTCAGTAATCAACATCAGCTGAGACTCACTAACGAGTGTGACTGTCCACCTAGGAAATTCGTCTCACTGGTCGTCAAATCAATCCTAATACTATGGAGAGTGAATTCTTGCAGTATGTAAAAGATAGGCTTCTAGAGCAGTAGGCTGAGGTGGGATTAGGCTCTTTTGGATTTAGTGTTGCAGAATAAGAAAAGATTTATTAATAACCTCATTGTAAAGGAACCTTAGGAAATAGTGATCTGAATGAGATAGAATTTCACTTCTCGTTCAGATGTGATACCAGTTCACTGTGAAACTAGTCTTAAAACTGAAGAAAAGAAACCATGAAGGAATGAGGGGGCAAATTGGTAACATGGTTTTGAGAAAATAAATAAAGGTTTGATGGTAGATATGCAATGGCACACTGCACTGTCTACATAGACATGCATTCTCCTATGGCACAAACAGCTAATGGATAAGTAAACCAACTCATTAATAAAACAATGGAATAAATTAAAGGTTGCATTAGATCGAAAGAAATGGGTTGTAGTGAATGCCAGATAAAGCAGTAAACCAAGGATTCATTTAAAACACAGCAAATGGACAGCAAACTGGTTAGTAAAATGAAGAGACAATACAAATGTAAACCAATGAGAAACAATGGTGGACTGTAAAAGCTTATAAAGGTGCCTGAACAGAAAAGATTAGTGAAGACAAATATAGGCCCACAACTAGTGTGATGGAGAAATTATAGTGAACAATAGGGAAATGGGAGGGAGAAACTCGTTTTCAGAGAAGACAATACAGAAAGTCTCCAAGGAACACTAGGCAACCAAGGGCCTAGTGAAACTGATGAGCTAAAAGAAATGAGTTATTAGTAGGAAGGTAGTACTTGAAGTGTTTAAAGCAATGAAAGCTGATAAATCTCGAGTCAATAAACACCACACCAGAGTGTTAAATGGGGTGTGTAGGCTCACAACTGCTCACGATTTGAATGTGAAGACCAAAACGTCATCTGCAAGTTATTCACTTTGGTAGAGAGAAAAAAAGGTATTTCTTAAATGGTGAAGTGTAATTCAGAAGGAACTTGGTGCCCTTGCCCACAAGTCAGTAAGAATTAGCATGCCAGTTCAGTTAGCAATTAGAAAGGCAAATAGGATGCTGGCCTTCATCAGAAGGGGATTTGAATACAGCAGTAAGGTGTCTCCGTGCAGCTGTGTAGATCCTGTACGAGGCCTCACCTGGAGTACTATATTCAATTCTTGTAATTCTTGCTTCCTTACCTAAAGGGGAATACAAGTGCTATCGAGGAAGTGCAACAGAGGTTGACTAAATTAATATCTGCGATGGCAGCATTGCCTTATGAAGATGAGAGTAAGGAGGTTGAGATTCTGCCTCTGTACCACCACAGCTCCTACCAAGGCAGTATGTCATGTTGGAGAGGAAATATCTGAACACATCAGCAAAATTAGCCTTTAGATAAGTCAGATGACGAGGAATAAAGTTTTTTAAAAAAAAGTTTCCTTTCCTTTCAGAGGAAAAGAGATTTTTTTTTCCAGACATCACATGATGAATAATCGGACTCTCAAATGTAAAGCCACTTCTCGAAACACCATGTTTTGTTTGGAATTTAAATAAATTTTCTTTAAATAAAGTGAGTATCAATGTTTGCCTTACCACATTTGATCAATCACGACAGCCATGTTTATAGCTATAGTTGAGGTTTCATTTTCGATTAACAGATGAGGCATTTAGCTTTTATTCTGTACTGTAAGTGCAGGAATTCACCCAATGCTTTCAATTCGCAATACAAGCCCATAAGACATATTCTAATCAGTACTATTACCGCCCAAGTCAGGTTCTCCTCTGTCAGTTTTGTTGTAATTTCAAGTACAAGCGCAAATAAAAATTCTCACAAAATGCCAACTGCTGGTCTTGCTGTTTACACTGCAATGGTAATCTGGTTGAAACATTGGTCTTTGTGCAGACAAAGAAGTTGCTTCACTATTTGTAGTCAGTACAGCAGCACATGTTCAAAAGCAATTGAATACAATATGTTACCTTCGTTGTTGAGCACTTTGGGTTTTTCTTCAAGTAAGTTTAATTTAAAGAAAGAAAAACGACTGAATAATTTCGAAGTATTTTAAAAGTAGGAGATAAATAAAGAAATTACAGGATTTTTTTCAAACATTACTGTGGGGAAGTCATGAGAATTGGCTATGAGGGACTTGAGTTGATCAGAGATAGCCAACATTGTAAGGGTATGTTGTCTCAGAGACACCCAGTTTGGGTTCTGCCAGGGCCACTCAGCTCCTGACCTCATTACAGCCTCGGTTCAGACATGGATCAAAAAACTGAATTCTAGATGGAGGAGAGAGTAACCGCCTTTGACATTAAGGTCACATTTGACAAGAGTTTGGCATCAGGAAGTCGGAGTAAAACTGGAAGCAATGGGTATCGGGGCAAACTCTCCTCTGGTTGGAGTGATACCTGACACAAAGGAAAATCGTTGCAGCTGCTGCAGGTCAGTCATCTCAGCTTCAGGACATCTCTGCAGGAGTTCCTCAGGGTAGTGTCCTAGGCCCAACCACCTTCACCTGCTTCATCAATGGCTTTCGCTCCATGATAAGGTCAGAATTAGGGAACATTCGCTGATAATTGCACAATGATCAGCACCATTCGGGACGCCTCAGATGCTGAAGCAATCCACGTTCAGAGGCTTGGACTGACAAATGGCAAGCAATATTTGTGCCAGAAAAATACCAGGCAATGACCATCTCTGATAAGAAATAATCTAACCACTACCCCTTGACATTCAATGGTGTTACCATCTCAACTGGATTTGTCATATAAATACAGTGGCTACAACAGCAGGTCAGAGGCTAGGAATACTGCAGCAAGTAACTCACCTCCTGATTCCTCAAAGCAACAAGGCACAAGTCAGGAGTGTGATGGAGTACTCTCCACTACACAGGAGGAGTACAGCTCCAACAACACAGACATTTAATGCCATTGAGGACACCACATCCACAAGAATCAACTCCCTCCACCACCATCACTTAGTAGCGGCATTGTGTACTATTTACAAGATGCCTTGCAGAAATTCACCAAAGGTCCTCAGACAGCACCTTCTAAACCCACGACCATTTCCTTGTAGAAGGACTAGATCTGCAAATATCTAGGAACACTTCAAAGAGTGAGTTTTTCTCCATTTCCCGACTAATATTTATCCCTCAGTTCCCATCAATAAAAAAGTAAAACAAGGGAGCTTGATGTATGCAAATTAATTGCACCATTTCTTCTGTTTCCAACTGCAACATGCTTCGGATGTCCTGGAGGTCACAAAACAGGTTACAAAAATGCTCGGCTGTCTGCAGATATTTACCTTTGACTCTTTCTGAGTGAAAAGAGGATGGATGGGTGGGTTGGGGTAGTGGGGAAAGGCAAACAAAGAGCAAATTCGCAACTTCAGCTTACCATCATCTAGAGGTTAACAACTTGGAGCAAGGGAAATGGTGTGAATTGGAGTGGGACCACTGGATCCAGTACATGGGATGTGAAACGGTAGTGAGATAGGAACTCAATTTGCTTTAGTCATTAACTACTTAATTACTTTGGGTGGTGACACAAACTGAATGCTGCGTGACCAGCAGTAGTGCATTGGGGAGGTAAACTCCAAAGGTTATACCATTGCAGAAGGTGTGTCAAAAACGATGCTGGCACACCCCATAATACTTGGAGCAACTGCAATAAAAATATAGGCAAGTCTGAAATAGTACCTGCCTTCTTAAATACCCTAATGTGTAGAATACATTTCATTCTTTAGGGATGTGACTAATTACATACAAAAGGGATGCAATTTTAACTTTATGTAAGTGAACAGGTTTTGAATAAATTTAACAAGTATGAACCTGATTTTAGGTTGCGTTGAAAGAATGCTTTTGAAACTTACAGGAAAGACTGGGAACTGGTGGGAGCTTTGCGGAAAACAAAATGCAGGGAGAATTGCAATCCAGCATTTTCAAGACTCATCACTAGTGAAGTTAAATTTAGCTCCAAAAGAGAAGTTATAGGATTGCTGCTTTCAAACAGAGAGTAATTAGCTCCCAGGCTCCCCACAGTTTTGAGCCCGGTGAGAAAAAAAATTGCATTTAGCCAACAACAACACATTCCAGTCCAGGAAGTTCTGAGTCACTGGAAGGTCAACATGTCCACACTGGATATTCCGTTTTCATCCCACAGTGCTCCTGAAGGAAGCTTCCTCAGCCGCAGAAATTCTCAAAACCAAAATAATACCTCACAATTTCAGTCCTGTTCAAATGGGGAGCACTGATAATAACACCATTCCTCTTTCATCCCAAGCTCAACAGCAGAGTGGAGCAGAATGCAAAGTAAAGAACGGCAAACCGAACCACAAACACAAAACATCTTTAGGAGCAGCAAACTCGCCCACTCTCATTTTCAAATTGGTGCTTCTTTGGAAAGAGAAATTTCTGCAGCAATTTTTTAAGCAAATAATCCAGAAATATAAATAAAGAGAACGGTCATTGCTTCAGCTTTTAAAAAAAATCATACTTTATTGACAAGTGAAACTGGACTGATCCCTCATCTCCACCAGCCAAACTGTGCATCAAGGAGCTCAACTCAGCCTGAGCAGGATGATATAGTCCACTCCAATGCTTCAGTCTTTGTACAGGTAATGTGGTTTTGTCAGAAGGGATCCTTCCTTGGTACAAGGTGGTAGGTTCAAAGTCCCCTCCCAAAGGAAGACAGTCCTGCAACGAAAACGGGGTGGTGATGGTCTAGTGATATTACAGCCAGACTATTTACCCAGAGACCCTGGTTAATGTCCTGAGGACCCGGCTTCAAAACTGATCATGGCAGATGGTGGATTAGATTAGATTAGATTAGATTAGATTACTTACAGTGCGGAAACAGGCCCTTCGGCCCAACAAGTCCATACCGACCCGCCGAAGCGCAACCCACCCATACCCCACATTTACCCCTTACCTAACACTACGGGCAATTTAGCATGGCCAATTCACCTAACCTGCACATCTTTGGACTGTGGGAGGAAACCGGAGTACCCGGAGGAAACCCACGCAGACACGGGGAGAACGTGAAAACTCCACACAGTCAGTTGCCTGAGGTGGGAATTGAACCCGGGTCTCTGGCGCTGTGAGGCAGCAGTGCTAACCACTGCGCCACCGTGCCGCCCACTAATGGAATGTGAAGTCTATAAACATCTCGGAATTAGGAATCTAATGACCATTGCTGATTGTCGGGAAAGACCCGTCTGTTCACTCATGTCATTTAGGGAAGGAAACTGCCAACCTTATCTGGTTTGGTCTCCACCTGACTCCAGACCCACAGCAATAACCCCTAACCACCTGCTGGGCCAATAGGGATGGGCAATAAATGCTGGCCTGGCCAGTGATGTCCACATCCCCATGAACGTTTAACAACCTCCTGTAAACAAACAACAAACAAACGTCAGAATTGCCATCCTTTAGGGAATATTAAATTACGAAATAACACAGAATCCTCTCAAAGCACGAACAAGCACTGATTCCTTAATTAACCGTTGTTCACTTCATTGCTGCTTTATTTCACTCCTCTATCAGGGACAAGTCACTGTTTACTATCCATCTCTTGACATCCTGAAGACGTTAAGAGTCAACTACACAATGTGGCACAGGAGTCACAAGTCAGTCAGAGTAATGGGAATTGTAGGATCTCCCTCCTGAAGGAACCTGCTAGGATTTCAAAATAAAAACAATTTGGCAGTTTCCATAGTCAGTATCTGGAACTAACCCAGAAGTTGAGATTTATATAGAGTTCAGCTCCACAATTTCCCATGATAGCTTGAAACTTAACCGCCTCAACTCTTAGCACCAATATCAGAAAGACTAACATAGCGTGCCCATACTGTGATAAAACAGATACTACTGTTCAGAAGTGGGTACTGCAGATGCTGGCGATCAGTCAAGATTAGAGCGGTGTTGGAAAAGCACAGCAGGTCAGGCAGCATCCAAGGAGCAGGAACTCCTCTTACCACTCTGCCGAGATAATGAAGGTCCTGGGCCTACTCCACCGCCACTCCCTCACTGGCCAACACCTGGAGGAAGAACGCCTCATCGTCCGCCTCGGGACCCTCCAACCCCATTGCATCAATATGGATTTCACCAGTTTACTCATTCACCACCACCAACCTTACCCCTGTTCAAACCTGCCAGCTCAGCACCATCCTCATGACCTGTCCTACCCACCTATCCGCTCCATCCTGCTCTCGACCTATTTATTCTCAACTCCATCCACCTTACCCCCAGCCTCAACCCCCTCCCATTTATCTCTCCACCCCGGAGGCTGCCAGCCTCATTCCTGATGAAAGGCTCCTGCTCCTCGGATGTGGAGGCGGCCCAGGACTTGCGTGTCCTTGGTGAAGTGGGAGCAGGGGGTTGGAGTGTTCAGCCACAGGGTGATAGGATTGTTGGTGTGTGTGTCCCAGAGATGTTCCCTGAAACATTCTGCAAGTTGGTGTCCTGTTTCCCTGATGTAGAGGAAACCACATCGATAGCAATGGACACAGTAGATGAAGTGTTTGGATGTACAGTAAAATCTCTGCCAGATGTGGGAGGATCCTTTGGGGTCTTGGTTGTAAATGAGGGTGCAGGTTTCACACCCCTTGCAGTTGGAGGGGCAAGTGCCAGGAGTGGAGGGTGGGTTGGTGGGGGGCATGGATCCAATGACGGAGCACGGAGAGATTGTCTGCGAAACGCAGATTGGGTAGGGAGGGAAATATATCTCTGGTGGTAGGGTCTGGTTATAGATGTTGGAAGTGGCGGAGGATAATGCACTGTATCTGAAAATTAGTGGGGTGGAAGATAAGGACCAGGGAGTTCTATTATTGTTGTGGTTGGAGGGGTGGGGTTCAAGTGCGGAGGTGCAGGAAGTGGAGGACATGCACTGGAGGGCATTGTTGACCATGTGGGAGGGGAAATTGTGGTCCTTGAAATAGGAGACCATCTGGGATGTCCTGGAGCGGAGTAGCTCCTCCTGGGAGTAGATATGGCAGAGGCAGAGGAATTGGGAGTCAGTGATAGCATTTTTACAGGAGGTGGGAGGAGGTGTAGTCCAGGTAGCTGTGGGAGTCAGTGGATTTGAAGTACATGTCTGTGTTGAGTCAGTCACTGCAAATGGAGACAGAGGCATCCAGGAAGGGGAGGGAGGTGTTGGAGATGGTCCAGGTGAACCTGAGGTGAGGTGGAGGGCGTTTGTGAAGTTGATGTACTGTTCAACCTCATGACATCGCACATGGCAACCAGACAACTTCAACATCGATTTCACCAGTTTCCATATCTCCCCTCCACCTTCCTTATTCTAGATCTAACCCTTCAACTCGGTACCGCCATCTTACACTCCGACCTGTGCAGTTTCCTTCCCACTTATCTGCTCCACCCTCCCCTCTGACCTATCACCCCCATCTGCATCTACCTGCTGCTTTCCCAGCTACCTTTCCTCCAGCCCCACACCACCTATTTATTTCTTAGCCCCCTTTCTTGCACCAACCCCCCCTCAATACCATTCCTAATGGAGGAATGCTCGAAACGTCGACTCCCCTGCTCCTCGGATGCCACCACACTTTGATACCAACAGCTTGCTTACTGAAGAGTACCTGGTGGGTGGATGACTGGTCACTTCCCAGTTTCTGCTTTGAATCTTGGTTGCAGTAGTTGATAAGGAGTCTGCTAAAAGAATAGAATAGAAACTAGGAGGAATTGTCCATTCGGCCTTTGGAGCCTGCTGTGCCATTCACCGTGATCATGGCTGATCCTCAAATTCAATGGCACATCCCTGATTTCCCTCCTTAGCCAAGAAGACGTTCCCAGCTCAGCTCTCCTGTTTCCTTTATCAAATCCCAGCAGGGAGAAGTCAGTCTTTCCCCCTCCTTTACCTGGGGAAGGGGTGTATGCGTGTATGTGAGAGTGAGTGAGTGAGAGTGAGAAGTACATGCGTGTGTGCGCATGTTTGAGAGAGAGCATGTGAGCGTGTGTGAGAGTGCGTGAGAGATTGCATGACAGTGAGACAGAAAGGGAGTGGAAGGGGAGGAGAGAGCGCGCGAGAGAGAGAGAGAGCGCGCGAGAGAGAGAGAGAGCGCGCGCGAGAGAGAGAGCGCGCGGGAGAGAGAGAGCGGGAGGAGAGAGAGAGAGAGAGAGAGAGAGAGAGAGAGAGAGAGAGAGCGCGCG
>NC_057713.1:13426122-13473986 GCF_004010195.1 Chiloscyllium plagiosum
AGAGCGCGAGAGAGAGAGCGCGAGAGAGAGAGCGCGAGAGAGAGAGCGCGAGAGAGAGAGGGGTGTGTGTGCGCATGTGTGTGCATGTATATTTAGCAGTAAACATTTATGTTTTTCAGTTATAAATTGAGTGTTGCAGTCAGTTTTGCATCTTTGTGGAATCAGCATTGATTTGTGAAACAATTTCACTCACTGAGGAAAGCTGGTTGATGGATCTTTTTATTTTAAATCTAACACAGAGAAAGTATATACGACTGGCCAGATTGAGAACCAGGTAGAAGAGTTTATGCCTCGTGGAATAGTGGGACTCCAACTGGTGCACTCCTCCCACATCAATCTTGGCAATTTGAAAATCACTAACGTATATGGTTCAAAATCAATATCATTGAGCATTTCAAAGAACAGAATTTCTTCCAGTTGGGCACCGTGCCCAAGCGGCTGCTTTCTTTCATTTTCTTGTGGCTTGGAGAAGTCCACATTTAGATAGAGATTTCTGAACAGAGCAAACTAGAAACTGTTGAGGTTCAAGGAGAAACTCAAATTCTCACACACAGACAGAAGCCAATTCCTGGTGAAGTCTTAACAGATGGAAAGAGTCAAGAAGTCCCAATTTCCCATAGCTAGCAACAGAAGTGATAATAAATTTTAAAAAAACAAATAAACACTGGAAATTCTCAGCATCTATGAATAGAGAAACTCAGTTAATATTTCAGGTCGCTGGCCCTCTATCAAAACCAGAAGTTTGTATTTTAACAGGTTTTAGCAAGTATCGAGACAGAGAGAGTTGTGAACACAGCCCAGTCCATCACACAAGCCAGATGTCCATCCAATGACTCCATCTGTACTTCTCAGTGCCTTGGGAAAGCAACCATCATAATCGATGGTTGCTTTCCCACCCCGGCTACACTCTCATCTACTTTCTTCCATTGGGCAGAAGATATAAAAGCTTGAATACACTTCTTCCCCGCTGTTCTCAGACTTTTGAATGGACCCCTCACACGTTAATTCTGTGGCTGGAAGACTGTATTCTGCACTCTGTTCTGCTACTGATGCACTTTCTACGGTGCGATCTACCTGTATCGCTCACAAAACACCACTTTCACTGTGACACATACCAACAATAAAATCAATAAGGTGGAAGGCTGGAGAAACTAACTGATAAGAGGGACGACAAAGCAAGATGAAAGATGGTTCAGTTCAGTCTGCAGCTATCCCCTGACATCCAAATCTTCTGCGTTCCCGAGCCCCACTCCAGTTTCAGATCGACTACACCATTCCAGTGAAAGCAAACAGAGTCTCAAGGCACAGCACCTCATCTTTCAATGAGGCACTATACAGCCTACAGGATTCAACATTCAAATCACAATCTGTCACCTTTCTGCTACTTGGACAGCAGCTGTTGCTGAGTTTACACTTTCTCTGGATCTGCCTTGTTGTTCCTTTACTCATCCTGTTAATGGGTGCTTGGGCCTTGCACCATCACCTCTTCTACCAGGTTCTCCCTCTTGCTTTCAATCCCTTAGTTCTTCACCATCAGCCTCACAGTCCTTGCTGCCCATTCTTTCTCTGCCTTTGTGCTTTGTTAAAACCTCTCATTTCCAATTCTGATGCCAGGTGATTAATTGGCAATAATGGGCTTTTCTTTCATTCATTCGAGGGAGTGGTTGGGGGGGGCGGAAATCAGAGGAAGTGGACGTAGGGATCAGTTCCATTTCCTGACTCTGCAATGCTCTCACCACCCATGACCACTGCTATTTTAAACGGAAAGGCCTGGTAATAGGCAGCAGAGACGGGAGAGTCAATGGGGAGGGCTCTGGTACTCTCAGATCAGCTCTGCCAAAGGCTGGGGGCGCAGTTACTAATCGGATGTTGGAAAGAGTGGGCGAGAATCAGGTATCTCGAGTTTTTAGAATTGCCTGGACAGGACCACAGAGAGCACCTTCTCCTACTCACTACATTCACACCAACAGGGCTCGCTTGAGTAAAAACCAACTCACTTTCTCTCCAGCAATCAGTAACAAGGACAAGGTGGGACTAAGGTGGACTCTTTCATAAAGAGCAACAATGAGCTGATCCGATTGAACGTTCTTCATAGCCACAATTACCACCATCTCCAGCTGGATGCGAACACCAGACACACATTAACCTCCCCTCCCTCATCAGCCTTCCAGAAGGACTGTTCTCTCCACGATAGCCTGGTCAAATCCTCCTCCACTTCAAACATGCCCCACATTCCCACAGCACCTTCCCCTGCAATCTAAGAAGGCATTTCCCATTTACTTTCTCCCTCCTCAGTATCCAAAGCCCCGTTCACACATTCCAGGTGAAGCAGTGATTTACCTGTACTTCGCTCAATGTTGTCTGTTATATTCACTGCTCACAATATGGTCTCCTCTACACTGGGGAGATGAAACACTGACTGGGTAACTGTTCTGCAGAACACCTACATTCTGTCTGCAAAAATGACCCTGAACTTGCAAAAGCCTGCTGTTCCAACACACCACACTATTCCCTGGCCAACATCACTGTCTCAGCACATGCTGCAAGAACAGACCTCAACTTCCACTTGGGAAATGTGAAACCTTTCTGAACTCAATAACATGTTCAATAATTTTAAGGCCTGAACACCTTCTCCCATGTCTTTATCCCAACTCCCTACATACCAGGCCTTGTTATCACATGCCAAGAGTGTGGTGCTGGAAAAGCACAGTCAGTCAGTCAGGCAGCATCCGAAGAGGAGGAAAATCAACGTTTCGGGCAAAAGCCCTTCATCATTGTAATCACATGGGCTGCTACCATAATAACCCATCATCAGTGACTAACGGACCCCTTTAGCAGCTAATAATGCTCCCAGACTGACCTTTACCCACTCCGTTATTGACCCAACTGCTGTTTTCTCTCTGAATTTTATCCCCACGTATCGTTTATGCCTGCACCCTGCCCCCCACACAATCTTCAGCATCTATCCCAACTTTTTCCTGGTTACAATCAGTTTGGAAGAAGCGTCACTGGACCCAAAAATCTTAACTCGGCTTTTTCTCCACAGATGCTGCCACACCTGCTGAGCATCTCCACCGATTTGATTTTTATTCTTCATGTTGTACCACATTTCAATGTTAAGTGCTCAATTGCAACAATTTATTCCACATTGCTTCTTAAAACTATTTTAATTGTAAACACGATTTGGGAAAACGTAGAAGCTACTATACCTTCTCTGCTGTACCTCAGCCGATGGGGTGCCAGAGGGGCTGACACTGACATCAGGAAAGAAACACGGTCAGTTAACTGAGTTTATTTGCAGAGCACTTAGACACAAAATCCCTAACTTTTAATCGGTCAATGCTCCTCCACATCAAATCAACAGAACCACCAGAGTTCATTGGTCAGAATTTTGTGGGTGAAAGCTTGACACAATCGGATGAGACTTTGCTGTTTGTCAGATCTAATCATCCATCCAAAGAAAGTTAAAACCTCCATGAACATAGCCCTCTGCCTGTCATTTTGTACAAACTCCTTTATTGCCCGTATGTTGCTGGTACCAAACACAATTTCCAGACATACATCCTCCTTAAGGCTCTGCAACCCTGACCAGCTGCAAACTTTGGTCCTCCTGGTACATTATCCATTTATGCCAACCCAGACTGTAGCAGAAACGTACCCAGTGGCCAGCCAGTATGCTGGAATCCCAGCCTCTTGTGATTTGCCCGGCAAGCTGTGCTCTGTTATCAAGCTTAAGTCCCACATGGCAGAAAGGTCACAGACAGGAGAAGGGGCTCGCAACTTCAAGGTTCCCTCTGCATTTTTTTAGGATGCTGGGTAAAGCAGGAACCACAGCCTCACCTCTCAAAGGTGCAGTACCCACCCACGTGTTCAACTATGAACCCCCTCAGACGCTTTTTTGCCAACTGCTACTGGTTCATGATTGTGGAGAGGCCAGTGATTCCACAAGTCTCTGACCATTGCCATTGCTCCTGCCCCTGCTCAGCCCTATCCAAACCATCCTGTGTCCGAATGTCTCTGGTACAGTCAGGGGCAGAGCTTCCAAATCAGTCAGACTATGAATAGTGACTGCCACTTTGAGACATTTCATAACACCAGTAGGTCAATCAGCCCCTCAATTTGTTTTTAAACCATTCAAAATGAGACCATGGCTAATATGTGACCCATCTCCATATACTTCTGTAGGGACTATAATGAGGTCAGCCAGGTGGAACAGAACCCATAGAACAGGAATTCACTGATTGGGGCTGTTAACCGGCGCCAGAGAGCCCTGGCTGACATATAAACAGGAATGCCAGTAGGTCTGCTCACTCCTGAAGACTCTCCAGGTGGAAATAAAGGGGGACTTGGTGACGGGATACTGGCCTCTGTGGAGATATTTTACCTTCAGTACCTGTGAGAGCTTAACAAAACAGCTTTCGATTTCGATTTTAAAATGAGCATTTCACCACATGTCTGGTGCAAATTCCAACCTTTCGATCCAGTCTGTCAAAATATTTTCTAGTTTCACCCCTGAAAGGTCTGGCTCTAATTTTTTTAAGTTGTGCCCCTTGGTCCCAGATTTCTCAACCGATGGAATGAGGGTGGATTGTGTAAATTACTTTAATATCTTGAAAGCCACAACTAGTTCATTCCATAATCTTCTGGATTCTGGGAATTACAACCGTGGTTTGTGTAATCTTGCCTCTCAATTAATATGTGGAGTCCAGCGTCATTGTCGTAAATATACAATGCACTCCCTTAATTCAAATCCTTCCGTAACGTATGAAGTTCAGAACTACTCTTGCTTCTCCAGATGTGGATTCTCTAGGGTTTTGTATAGCTGAAACATGACTTCTAACCCTTCTAAAATAAATCTTGGAAGCATTAAAAGAGAAACAATTGCGCACAATTAACAAAATGTTATCCTGTTACCCTCCTATTGAAGATACATGGGCAGAAGAAGCTACTGTTAAACTCCAACTGCTTTCAAGCAAAACAAAACAGCAAACTAAGGCATGGGCCTGTAACTAAAAATAATACACTGCATAATCCATTACTGTAGAGACAACTGTCAAAAGATCACACTTATTTGGATAGGTGGCTCATTGAGTCTACTTTGGTTGTGACCTCAACAGCACTTTCTCCTCTGTTCCAATAAGCTTGGACTCTCTTGCCAATCAAAACTCTAAACTCAGCCTGGAGTCTTTTCAATGGCCTGAACTCTCCTCCTGGACCACCTCCACCAGCAAAATCGGAGCCGCCTGACACTAGAAGAACACCTCAACTTCCGTCTCGAGATCCTTCAACCACATGGCATCAACGTCGACCTCACTAGTTTCCAAATCCCCCTCCCCCCCACCTCACAGATCCAACCCTCCAACTTGGCACCGCCTTCTTGAATTGCCCTACCTGTCCATTTTCCTTCCCACCTACCTACTCCACCCTCCCCTCTGAGCTATCACCCCACTCCTGCGCCTTCCTAGCCACCTCCCCCCAGCCTCGCCTTCCTAGCCACCTCCCCCCCGCCTCCTATTTATCTCCCATCCCCCCAACATTCCTTATGCCCAAAATGCCCATCTACTGTGTACTTCCAGTGCCACAATTTTCAACTCACCTTTTCAGAAGCAAATTCCAAAAAAGCTAAGAGCACTTCAAGAAAACAAATTATTCCTCGCATCCATCTTAAATTGGAGACCCCTTATTTTTAAACTGGGGCCCCTAATTCCATATTTCCCTTCTCCCTGGATTTTCCAATCAAGCCCCCTTAGACTATGTTTCAGCTGCCTTGACCCACAGCTCTAGACCTCTATCTGGTTCTCTTCCTATTCTCCCTCTGTTAAGACAAACCCTAAACCAATCTCTGCAGCCATCTGATATCACTTTATGGTGGCCCAGTCTAATTTCTTTTCTCAAAAATGCTCCTGTGAAGTGCTTAAAGGTGTTAAGGTGCTACACAAATGCAGGTTTCTGTCGCTTAGCTGAGTCGATCATTAATCTACTCGCTTGCAAAGACATATAGGAAAAAAAAAGATCTTAGCCATTTATGGTGCTGAGAAGTCAGATTTTACAAACCCAATCACATTATTTTCCAAAATGATTTCCAGAAGAAGGGAAACAGCAGTCAGGAAATAAAACAATTAAAAACGTAAACAGGCACAATGTTTGAACAATAACAATAAAATTCTGAATGAGCACAGCACAGTGGGAGACCAATCAGCCTACTCTGCCACTACAGAACAAGTCAATTAGTACCACTCCATGGTCTTTAACCATGACCTTGCTGTCACTTTCTTTTACATGTTTATCCAATTCCCTTCTGAAAGTTATTATTAAATTGGTTTCCACACCGTTTCAGATCATGACTATGGAAAAACAGAATCATGTGGCTTCTGTTTCTTTGTCAATTAATATAAATCCATGTTACCTGATGTTTAAATTTATTCTCCCTAATTACAGCCCTGGCATCAATAAGAGAAGGTGGAAATTTGCTTGGGTATGACCCATGGACATTGTTGGCTAGACCTAGCATTTGCTGCCCCTTTCTAACCACCGAGCAGGTAGCTAAGAGTTAATCAAATTGCTGTGGAGTCACATGCAAACTCAACCAGCGATTGACATTGGCTTTCCTTCCCTGAGGATTTTTACAACAAGTGACAACGGGTTATACGTTTGTCATTAGGTCTCCAACTGCAGGCCATTCACCACAGCTCCAAGAGCTCTCTGCAGGTTTACCAGGATGTTGCCTGGTCTAAAGGCTTTTAGTTCTGTTTTCACTGGGAAGACTGAGGCTGAGGGGCGACCTGATCGAAAAGTCTACAAAACTATGAGAGGCGTAGATAGAGTGGATAGTCACTTATGTTTTCCCAGGATGGAAAGGTCAACTACAAGATGGCACATGCTCAAGGTGAGAGGGGGAAAATGTGCAGGGAAAACCTTCCCACATAGAGGATGGAGGGTGCCTGGAACATACTGCCGGTGGAAGTGGTGGAAGCAGGCACATTAGCAATGTTTAAGGCATATCTTAACGGGAGGCAATCAGAAGGATTGATACATCAAACTGGCAATAAATGAGCAAATCTAAATAAGGAATAGGAATTGACAAGCCTGTTGCATTGCATTATATTGAGTTTCTTAAGGTTGAGTTCTGGACCAAACCATCTTCAGCTGCATCATCTTTTTTTCTGCATCATAAGGTCAGAACTGGGAATGGCTGTGGTGATTATACTCAGCATAATTTTCAACTCCACAGAGACTGAAACAGTCGGAGTTCAAATGCAGCAAGATCTGGACATTATCCAACATCCTGGGTTCTCTTCACATTCTTTGATGTCTTTCATTATTCTCCAGTAATCCATCAATTTCTGTCTTGAACAGAGGGACTGAGCTTCTACAGCTCTCTGGGAAGAGAATTCCACAGATTACCCACCCTCTGAGTGAGTATGAAGTGGCTGACCCTTTACTGAGATTACATTTCCCAGTTCAAGGGGGGAAACATCCTCCATATATCCAACCTGTCACAGCCTTTAAAGGTTTTGTAAGTTTCAACAAGAACACCTCTTTCCAACTCTAAAAGAATACAAGCACAGTATCAATCTGGTGAATCTCCATTGTGCTCCCGCTATGGCCAATTTATCCTTTCTTAGATAAGGGGACCAAAATTGTACACAGTATCACAGATGAGATCTCACCAAGGTGCTATACAAATGTAGCAATACATCTTTATTTTTCTGATAAAATGTCCAGGTGATGAAGGCCAACATTATCACTTCGACTTTCTATTTGCTTGCTGACATTTAATGGCTCAGGTCTCAGGTCCCCTTGGACACCAGCACTTCCCAACCCTTCATCACATTAAAGATATATCCCATCTTTCTTTCTGTTTTATCCCCTCTACCAAAGTGAATAACTTCACACTCATGCACACGATATTCTATTATGTTCTAGTCCATTCATTCACTGTCCCTGAGAAACTCCCTTGTACCTCCTTCAACCTTACACTACCACCTACTTTTATATTCCCCGTTATAATCCATCAGTTTTATTTGAAATTACAAGCTTTTGGAACACTGCTCCTTCATGAGGTGAAGTCAAACGAAGCAGCGCTCCAAAAGCTTGTGATTGCAAATAAATCTGTTGGAGTATAATCTCGTGTCGTGTGTCTACTGACTTTGTCCACCCCAGTCCAACACTGGCACCTCCACACTATACATTTATGTTATCTGCAAATTTATAAGTATTACAACTGGTCCTCACTACATTCATTTAGATTGTGATCAGTTTTGGGCCTAGCACTGATTCTTGCAGCATTCCTCTACTGCTGCCTGCCAACCCGAGAACCATCTGTTTATTCCTGTTAACCAATTCTCAAATCAATCCTAGTAAAATCTCCCAAATTGTGCTTTAATTTTATTTACTAAGTTCCTGTGTAGGGGCTTTGGAAACCCAAACATACCAGCTCGCTTCCTTATTAGAAGTTCTCCTCAATATTACGAGCAACATCTTCAAAAGAATCAAACAATTTGTCACACTCTATTTTCCTTTCATAAATCCATGTCTATCTGCTCAGTTTTACCATAATTTCCAGTTATATCATGCTTATAATAGACCCTACCATGTGAACCTGTAGTTCTCCACTCTATTCCTTCATTTAATAATTGTTATCTTCCAGTTGTGATGGTACTATTCCTTTAAGAGGTGCATTATGTCCTTTTCTTCAAAGAGAGGTTTTCAGCCAGAGGTGATGAGCTGTCTTTTCTAAGCCAATAAACTAAACAGCTTGTCAGGCTTGGGTTTTTATTTTAAAAAGTTAGAACAATAGAAGCAGCATGAAAGGGTGGATTCAGGCTCCCCCTGAACCAGGCTTTTAGCTTAGCCTTCAGTAGCTGTTGGGATTTTGAAGTTGGTTGTGGAAGCTGTTACATCTCGTTCTCTGTTACAGCTAAAAGCTGGAGTTCTCTTCCTTCTGCCAGAATCGCATGTGAGACAATCAATTTTACCGAATTCATCTTTGCCAAGGGTGTCTCTATGGGGATAGTACTATATTAGAACAGTTGTTGTTTAGTAATTAAATAATCTATTATGCTGTTAAGTTTTCCAACTGAGTTAAAGTTATACCAATTCTTCTTTGTTTTGTTTGCGTTTTAACTGGGGGTAAGAATAAAGGGTGTTTTGCTTAAAGCTGAGCAGCGTAATCAATCAAATTATATGTGGAACACAGCACCTTACACTTGCCTTTAAATAAGATAAATCTGGGTCTGGGCTATCTCCTAGATGTGCAAAGGGTCTGGTCTGCAGGTAACCTTCCAGAACCTACAGAATTTCTAAATATTACCACCAATGCATTACCCATCTCTATAATTTACCTCCTTCAACATTCCAGGATACAACCCATTTAGTCCAAGAAATTTATCAATTTATCCAGTTAATTTTCCAAGTGCTACCTCTTTACTAATGCTAGGTTTTCGGTTCCATAAGTCCCTAGGTTGTCCAGCATTTCTAGGAATATTTCTGCATCTTCCTCAGTGAAGACAGCCAGACAGTAATTGTTTAGCTTCTGAAAAAAAGGTATAATTTTCAATGCCTTTCTCTTGCATTCATCAGGAGAATCCACACAAATACCAACGTAAGAAGGAAATGTTTACATCATATAAGAGAGTGCTGATTGATTGGTGAAGGCACAATCAGGGATCTTCTACTAGTTCATAATGATTGACAGTTAACACCAAACTTCCATAAATTTTTAAGCCAGGCAGGTTGATTCTGATTCATTAAGGTACTGCCCTGAGAAATGAATCAGCAAATGACTCTCACTTATTTTGCAGAGTTGAAACAGTCTGTGTATGCGTGTGTGCACATGCGTATCCATCCATGCTGTCTGTAAACAATCAAGACGTAAGTTTGAGTAAATGCAAGTGTACCACACTTTGAAGCTGACT
Organism: Chiloscyllium plagiosum; assembly: GCF_004010195.1. NCBI lineage: Eukaryota > Metazoa > Chordata > Chondrichthyes > Orectolobiformes > Hemiscylliidae > Chiloscyllium > Chiloscyllium plagiosum. Next base: position 13,436,040 of record NC_057713.1, read on the forward strand.
ATCAATCCAAAATTGGTTGTCAGTGTAATTCTTTGTACGCTCAGGATTGTACAACAAATGCTTCCACACTTGTATCAGTGTCCAAAACTAGGAGTGCTTCCAAGATCTGTTAGCGTGAGCTGGTTGGGAATAGCAAGTACCTTAATTGTGGTGAACAGAGATATGATCTGCCAGTTGTTGGATTGTATGGCGTTACACCGGCATTGAAATTCATATACCACATTATTCATTTGTATAAGAGGCAGAACATCTTTTTGACTTGTCATCCTCCTTCCGTTGTAACCATTCTACGTTTTTATTTTTCTCTCCCCCTCACGTTTATCTAGCTTTGCCATCCATGCTAATCACTTTAAATACTCCCCATGGTAGTAGTATTTTAAAAGTATTGGTTCATTGCTTTAATGTCACCTCAAGGCCAGCAGTGATTACTCGTCTGAAAGGTAAGTAAAGTGGGTTGTGTCATAATCTGCATTGCAACATCCTTCAAACCACTGCATTTGGCCTGAATTCTTATTCAATCACTTTTCAGCCCTTTGGCCAGGCTCATAAATAGAAATATCTTCTCCACATATCGTCTGCCAAACCCTTTTATAATCTTGAGACCCATATCAGGTCACTTGTCAGTTTTCACAGTTTTTGTTTTAAGGGACACAGCCCCAGCCTGTTCACTCTTTCCAAATAGAAAAATCCAATGTGTTCTGGTATCACTTTAGTAAATGTCATTTAATTAAAAACTCTGCACTTACATTCCAGAATTACTCTGTCATTAGGATCCCTTTGAATCTGTCAATATAAATCCGTGCCGATCCTAGGTATTTCTGGGCAGTCACCCAACAGCAGGTTGTAACTCTCATGAAATTATTTTCATTTCGGTTAGGGGCCTGTGAGGTGATGGTGGCACCTATTTCTGGATAAAAGAATGCTACAGTTAAGCCCTTTCCTAGTAATCAGATGTAGGTCAAAATCCGACATCCCCAGGGCAGCGTTAACCTAAACTAATGCTTGCTGAACTGTCATAGACACTAACATGATAAAAAGGTCTGTTTTGAAAGCGTTAAGATTTACAGCACAGCCTTCCATCAGGATGAGAGACACAGACACGAGATGGGTTGCAAAAAAATTAAACCTTTTTCTCATAAATGCTACAATTGCTTAAAGTGTGGTGAATGGCCTAATGAAAACATCATTTTGAAAAATAATTTTGAGATACACTCTTTAAAAGTGACTAGATAGTACAGACAGGAATGCAGCAAGGTGCTGGTTAGTGTGTAACAGCTACAAAGTGGGACTGTTGCACAGAAATGATGCCTGGCGGATTTTAAAATGCCCTCTGATTCCAGCTTAAAACTGGTCAGATCTGATCTCATCAGGGTCAGGACCTAGCTGCAGTCAGGTATGTGGAGATGGCAGTGACACTGAAAGATTTGCTTGAGAGGCGAGATCTCTGTTTGAATTTCCAACTTGACCAGAATTCCTTTGATCCACATCCACTTTCTGCCACCTGACAGAGAAGTGTTCATCACTTCTGGTTTTCCTCATTTTTCCACAGAATTTCAGCATTACTGCAAAAATCAGAATTTGTCACTCCAATCTAATTGGTGGTGAGTCAACCTCTTGAGAAGCATTATTGTCTGTGTGTTTTCAGAAATCCCCACTGTGCTGGTGGGGAGTGTGCTCCAGGATTCTGACCCAGCGACAGTGAAGGAATAGTGGTACTGTCCCAATTCAAAATAGTCTGTGCTTGGAGAGAAACTTACAGGTGGTGGTGTTCCTGTGCATTTGCTGCCCTTTCCCTTCTGGGTAGTAGAGTTTGTGGGTACTCTTGAAAGGAGCCTGGCGAGTTATATCATCAGGACTTCTTTAGAACAAGACGTTAATACATTCATTCTGCACGACTCCACAAACAGCAATGTGGCAGTGACCAGTGGTCTTTATTTTAATAAAGATAATATTGTTCATGACACTGGGAAAAAAATCTTGACGAAGGAGCAGTGCTCTGAAAGCTTGCGATTTTAAATTATCCTGTTGGACTATAATCTGATTATACCTAGAGGGGTCCATTTCTAAGCATTCTGAATGTCACCATGGAACATCTGAGTTGTGACTAATTTAACTTTTCAACACTCAGTCTGCTCAGAAGTGACCTGGAGTCAGAGGGGGTTAGAAAGAAGAGTTGCAGGTCCACAGAGGGACCACACAGGTCCTACCCACACAGGTAAATGGTGGGCCCTTCTATTTTGTCATCTCAGGTCTCCAAGAAGCTGTGTTGATGGTGGCCAGAAAATATTTTCATTTATTCATCTCAGTTGAGCACAAGAGCCAGCACACTGGAAGACCAGGAGCAGGTCAGAACAACTGGCAGACTAGAAAGCTGGAGCAGGACGTGACAGCTGGCACGCTGACTCATAACATTGATCTTTTATCTGTGAAGAAACAGGGTCGACCTTTATCAGAGATATATGGAAAACTCCAGATTATTTGGCCAAAATTAGGGGCTTGACCTTTACAGGAGATGGACTATTACTCAAGTATATACAGTAAGCGTGAAATCCTTAATGGATTTACTTATGACTTTATTGGGGTATATTTTTGGGGCATATTCCTTTATTCTTGGTAAATTATAATGACAGTGCTTGAAAGGAGTTTGTGAGAGAAGCTCCGGTCTGCTGGCTTTGGCCCATCAGTTTGAGACTATTCTTTGGACCTAGTTGCTGGGACTACAAGGGCTCCAAACTGGTGTCACCTCCTCTTGCTGGATTCTGTAATGGTTCACTTATTCAGACCATTTATCTCTCAGCAGTAGCTACAGCCTTGGATCCAGCCAATACCGCCTGGCTCAGGCTACTATGTTCTGGTTTCGAAGAAAGCTAAGCATACATGCACAGTGGTCCTCTCTCAACAGTTTATCTTTTAAATATTTAGAGTGTGCACAGGCAGCAGAATCCCACTTCTCTAAACATTTAATTCTGGGTAGGTTTATAAAGTGGTCAGATGGCCTTTGAAGTGCTAGTTTTACACTGCATTGGAGTTATGTCTGCACTTTAAAATAAAAAGTGGATTAATTTTAAAAAGTCTTCACACTCCTGCATTCCAACAAATGCCATGGTATGAATAAACGAACAGAACAATAATGTGTTTCACCCCACAACTCTCTCCCTCTGCTTTTTGATTAATTTGAATCTTTTTCTTCAAAGAGAGCATAATGAGGATGTTTTGGTCAATTTGCGTCAGAGAAGTTACTAAGCATTACTCAAGTCAGTTACTAAACCTTGAACAATGGCTTTCAAAGCTGGCACGAAGAGCAGACTGAGGGAAAACCCTGTTTCAGTCAGCACACCGGAGCTTCTCATGTAAACTGCTTTCAAGCATTGTCATGATAATTTACCAAATATAAAGGAATATACCCCAATAAGGCCATCACAAGTAAACCCAGTAAGGATTTCACACTTGCTGTATATACTCAAGTAATAGTCGATCTCATGTAAAGGTCAAGCCCCTATTTTTTGTCAAATAATCTGGAGTTTTCCACAGGTCTTGTGTAAAAGTTGACCCTAGTTCTTCACAGATAACAGATCAACGTTTGAGTCAGTGTGCTGGTCATCAGATCCGGCTCCTGCTTTCTGGTTCTGCCAGTTGTTCCGCACCGCTCTCAGTCTTCCAGTCTGCTGGCTGTTATATTGCCCTCCGGGCTTTCAGAATTACCATAATTCATTGTTTATTATTCTCTATTCGTTTAGAGATCAATTCGGCTTCTGGTATCAATTTTGACGAGCATGAATTTCAGCCCCTCAAAAATAGTATCCATGTAATTTAATCTTACAAAGTAGTCAAAAAAAAAGTCGACTATTACTCGAGTATAAATGGTATGGTCAGAGAGTGGCTAGAATGTGAAGCCCTGAGGAGAGAAAGTAAGCTGTAAGAGAGACAGCAACAGAATATAAACCCATTAAGTGAATGGGAAAGATGTTACAATATAAATAGAGTATAAAATGGGAAACTGTTCACTTTAGTAGAGGCCCCACTGAACTCATCTCTACCTACGTCAACACTGTACTATCCCCCCTAGTCCAGGAACTCCCCACATACGTTCGAGACACCACCCACGCCCTCCACCTCCTCCAAGACTTCCGTTTCCCCAGCCCCCAACGCCTCATCTTCACCATGGATATCCAATCCCTCTACACCTCCATCCCCCCACCTCTTCCTCCGCTACATTGATGACTGCATTGGCGCCACCTCATGTTCCCGCGAGGAGGTGGAGTAATTCATCAACTTCACCAACACATTCCACCCTGACCTTAAATTTACCTGGACTGTCTCTGACACCTCCTCCCCTTCCTGGACCTCTCCATCTCCATTAATGACGACCGACTTGACACTGACATTTTTTTACAAACCCACCGACTCCCACAGCTACCTGGATTTCACCTCTTCCCACCCTACCTCTTGCAAAAATGCCATCCTGTATTCCCAATTCCTCTGCCTCCGCCGTAATTGCTCCCAGGAGGGCTGATGAAGGCTTATGCCCGAAATGTCATTTCTCCTGCTTTCATCCTTCATCCTGATGAAGGCTTTATGCCCAAAACATCAAGTCTCCTCCTCTTTGGATGCTGCCTGACCTGCTGTGCTTTTTCAGCACCACACTTGTGATTCTAATCTCCAGCATCTGCAGTCCTCCCTTTCTCCACCTGCACTTCATTCCTGAAGAAGGGCTTATGCCCGAAACGTCGATTCTCCTGTTCCCTAGATGCTGCCTGACCTGCTGCACTTCTCCAGCAACAAATTTTCAGCTCTGATCTCCAGCATCTGCAGACCTCACTTTCTCCTCAAGATCTGGGTGCCCTGGTACACAAATCATAGAAGGTTAGCATGCAGGTACAGCAAAGGATCAGCGATGCAAGTGGAATGTTATTGATTACTTCAAGGAGAATGGAATAGGGAGGCAGAGAAATTGTGTTCCAGCTATGGAGATGTATTTCAGAAAGGACAGAATTACATGAGAAGCAAAGCAGAGAAGGTTCACTTTACGGATAACTTTGAATGCATGGGTTTCCTTTGTTTAAAATGTAATTTTGGGAAGTGGGCATTGCCGGTTGGGTCAGCATATATTGGCCATCCCTAGCTGTCCTTGAGAAGGTAAAGGCATGCTGACGTTTTGAACCCCTGAAGCTGGTTTGGTGCAGGGAATGCCATAATGCTGCTGGGATGGAAGTCCAGTTTACCAGCAGTGTATTCCCAATTCAGGAAGGTCAGTTCCTATGTTGTTGGATAGATGCCAGTGTTGTAGCTCTACTGTTATAGTTTGACTTGGGGTGCAGCAAGTTATTAAGCACAAGTCTTCAACTCTATTGCCAGAATAGTGTCAGATCTCATTATCCACTACCTTCAGTCATTTCTTGTTATTTCATGGAGTGATTCAAACTAGCTGAACAATAGTATCTGTGATACTGGGGACTTCTGTAAGAAACTGGATATGGATCATCTACTGGGCACTCCTGGCTGAATATTGATGCAAACGCTTCAGTGTTATTCTGTGTACCAACGGGTTGGGCTCCTTCACTAATGCCTGTCCTGAACTGCCTACAGGGCTGTTAAGAATCAACCACATTGTTGTGGGTCTGGAGTTACATGTAGACCAGACCAGGTAAGGATGGCAGATTTTCTTCACTAAAGGACATTGATGAACCAGATTTTTTTTTACCCCTGAGCAACTGAAAACAGTTTCACCATTAGACTCTTAATTCCTGATTTCGATTGAGTTCAAATTTCATGACGTGACTTGGAATTTGAGTCCCCAGAACATAACCTGAGTTTCTCAATTAATAATGTAGTGACAGAACCATCAGGCCACCATCTCTCCTCAGTGTTACACATGGAGACAATTAATGCTCAATATTACTACTCAGAGTATGAAATATTATTTCCAGTGAACTGGTTTGGAAACTGACTAACTCTTGCCTGCGGTTCAAGAATCAAGTTCAAAGTAATATTGTTTGTTTTAAGAAGTTAAAAAGTTGCTCCAAAATGCTGACTAACCCCCGGGCAATGTATAGGGATAAAGATAGTTGAGTCACATTTCTTATGTCACTGTAGGGGAAACTCAAGCAGCGAGAACTACTTCATCATTTAATTTAGCTCAGGAAGGAAAACATCAGTATGCTATAAAATCATTACTAACATGAAAGTTAAGCTTTTACTTGTCAAGTAACAGAAGAGTGAATGACCTTAATATTATGCACAGGACTGAATAGCTCAGCTTGTGCTGAGTTTCTGCCTACACTGGGCAATGTGAGGAGAGGGGTTTGATATTCTGTCTTTTGAATTATGACTGCCTCCTACTACCTTTGCCCTCGCACCAGTTGAGAATCTGTGCACTCCTCCAACTCTGGTCCTAGAATTTCCCTGCTCCATCACTGACAAATCGTCTCAGTTTTTGCTTTTAAATCACTCGAGATCTGGGCATCACTAGCTGGGCCTGCATTTGTTACCATTGCAGCATACCCTAGAGAAACTGGTGGTGAGCTGCCTTCTTGAACTGCTGCAGTCATATGATGCAGTGACCCACAATGTGTTAGTGAAGGACTTTGACCCAGCGACACCGAAGAAATGGCGATATATTTCCAAGTTGGGAGGGGTGAGTGGTTTGGATTGGAACTTGCAGATAGTGGTGTTCTCATGTATCTGGTATTCTTATCCTTCTGGATGATAGTATTGGAAGGTGTTGTGTAAGGAGCCTCAGAGGGGGGTAATCTTGCAGTGCACCTTGTAGATAGTCAGTGGTAGCAGATCGTACTGTCAGTGATGAAAGCAGTGGATGTGGTGTCAATCAGGTGGGCTGCTTTGTAATGGAGAGTGTCAAAAACCCTCAGTGTTGTTACCTCTACCCCAAACTCTGGGATTCTGATACAAAGTTGTTCCATCTTACTTTCTGCTCTTTTAAGTCACTCCCAAAACCTATCCTAATAGCTTCTTACAATTGCACTAGCAATCTAGAGACCCAGGTATGGGGACTCTATTCAAACCTCACCACTGCAGCTGGTGTAATTTATATTGATTAATAATTTTAAATAATTGCTAAAAACAAAATCTGGAACTGAAAGCTAGCTTCATCTACAGAGATTAACAAAATGATCATCGATTTATCAAAACATCCCATCTGGTTCACGAGTTCTGAGAGGAAATTTATTGTCCTTCTGTGGTTTGGTACACATGTGACTCCAGATCTGGAATAATGTGGGTAATTCTCAACAACCTTCAAAACTAGTTGAGCAGGCCATTCAACAGAAGGGCAATGACGGGTGGCAAATGTTGGCATTGCTCACATCCCATGAATGATTTTTTTTTTTAAAAAGTGGCTTAGAGTCAAAGTTTTACCCATGAACACACAAAACAGGAAGAGGATTAGGCCATTCAGTCCATCAGGTTTGTATTCTTGACACCACCTTCCCAATAAATCCCTGACTAACGTGGGAGCCAGGAAGCTAGCTACCTTTTGTCTTAAAAGTATTCAATGACCCGAGACTCCACAGTTCCCAGGGAAGAGAGTTCCAAACACTCATGATGCTCAGAGGTTAAAAAAAAAAGCTTTAAATTGGAGAATATGAAGTTTGGAACAGTGCTAGCAGTACCTCTGAAAAGTACCCTAGACCATTTTACTATGTACTATAAAAATGCAAACTGTTGTCCGGTGGCAAGGCAGATTACTTTCGTTGGGAGTAATAACATCTGTATGGGCAGCTAGCTCGCAGGTGGCTTGCCAATGTAGTGTTGAAACCTGTCACTTGTATGAGTCTGCAACAATGATCAGAGCGTTGCAGTACCGATATAACACAGAAGCAACTTGTTCATTCCATTGTATGTGCTGGTTTCAATTCTCAAAACACTTTCATTAATATCCTCTGAAGTGCTTTGGAATAATATCCTGCTTTTTAATATCCCTCTCTTCAAACACCTTTATCCAATTTGCAGCTTTCCTGTTGGACACAGGAAGTGCAACTGAAGGGTTCTCTACAGTTCCAAAATAATTGTCCATTTAAAGCAGTGCATGCAGGACTAAACCCATTTAAAACACTGATTCTCAGCAAGCATAGTTTAAAAATATATTTGGCAGGAACACAAACTTCCTGGTTCATTAAATTCCTGTGAAAAGGCAAAAGGCTAATTTTCACTTGCACTGAGGCTTTTAAAAGCTTATTTATGTTATTTGGCAATATAAATTTTCCTGCCTCACTCCCTTTTCCTGAATATACTGAATTGTTGACAATCAATTGTAAGTTTTAAAAAAGATATAACTGAGTGTTTGTCTAATAAGGTGAGAGAAGCTGTTACAAAGGAGTCGAGCACTTTATACACAGTCAGCTTTAACAACAAATTCTGAAAACATGATTTATACATGGTATCCATCCAGAAAAATTGGCAGGAATGTATCCTGCCCTAGTAATGATGTCCCATGGCCATTTAACAGAGAGCATTAAGTGGCTGCAGGCAAGAGAGAGGCTCCTTGCCTCCAAGAGCTGTCACTTTATTGCTGGAACAGCACAGCAGGTCAGGCAGCATCTAGGGAACAGAAGATTCGACGAATCTTCTGTTCCCTAGATGCTGCCTGACCTGCTGTGCTGTTCCAGCAATAAAGTTTCAGCTTTGATCTCCAGCGTCTGCAGACCTCACTTTCTCCTCCAAGAGCTGTCAGCCAATCTGCATTGGTCAGCAGTTCTGTCATTCCATCAAGAGCATTGGAATGGTGTCACTGCTGGGAGATAGAGTCATTAGACTCAGATTGCTGGAACTCCAGAGCACAGGGAAATCCAGGACCTGGCAGCCAGGAGAGAAGGAGGGGCTCTGGGCGATTAGAATTGGAAGGACTGACAGAGAGGGCATACCCAGACTATATCGTGACGCTGCGATGGAGGAACCCCTTCCCCACTCTCTCCCCACACAAAGACAAAGACAATCTGCATAAACAACCGAGCTTCCTCCCTGTCCTTAAATCCTTCCAATCAGCCTCAAAAGATTAGACACGGCTTTCAGGGAATTTTTGATTCATGAAAGTCACAGTTTCAATCTTCACAATGTTTGTCTGGAGGAAAGATTTCTGCTCACTCAGTATTGGAGGTGGGATAAGCAGCCCGGTAACTTAGCAACTGGGGAAGAGGTGACGGTGCAGCTGAGCAGGACATCATGTAAAAAAAAAACAACACTGGCCTTTTGGACAAAGTTACTGAAGGTAGCACCAAGAAAGAAATGAAAAGGGGTGAAAGATGGATCCTAATCGACTCCAGAGGTTACTTAAGTTACCAGTTTCTTGGAAATGGATTTGATCAAGTCTACATGGAAGTTCATAAAAATAACACCCAGGGACAAACCCCTGGCCATTACTTCAGTTATCCTTCCAGAAAACATTATCAGGGTTGTCAGGCCTGAACCATCTTTATAAATCCACGCTGGCTCTTTGATCAGCAGGAACCTTCCTGTGTTCTGTCTCTTTCCTTTAATTATAAACTCAAGCTAATTCCTAACGGGTACTTGGCTTGCTAGACTATAATCTTTTGGTTTTCTTTTTTCACCTTTCTGAAATAGCAGATCAACATGTTCAATCCCCAATCTGAAGGGAAGAGCTCAGGCATCAATAGGACTTTGGAATATTGCAATTAGAGTATCAGCAACATTGTTAACGGTACCTTTTAAATCTGGTGATGGTCATGGGATGTGAAGGTATTCCCTACTCCCATATTTGCCCAATTCCTAGCTCCTGCTTCTTCAATACTGTCTTATGTTAATATTGCTAAGATGTTATCCTGGATTTGAGTTTCCTTGGAATAATAATGGAATGCTAATTCCTTCTGCTATTCCAGGAATTCTGAGTGAAACAATCAAATTAGTGCCAGATTAACAGCGAATATATAACTGTGGATTTTCATTTGGCTACGTACTGGCCCTCAACTGGCTGAACTCTCTCTGCTGAGTACTCGATTAACTGTTAATTTGAATATAGAGCAGAAATTAAATCATCCATTGTGCCACTCAATGAAGTTGCAAGTGGCAATAATTAAAGATTGTCCTCTCTTTGCTTACTCAAGTTATAAACACCATCACTCCAATTGATTTGGGATCCTACTATGTACTATGGTAACAGCTTTCGAAGGACAAAGCTCTGCACACCTTCTGCCTCGATTAGCAAGGGGGCAATTACCAACATTTATTGCCAATGCTGTCTGAGGAACACATTTTGAGGGGGGCAGACCACTGGCTACGTAAGGGTCACTTCCCAGTCCAGAAGGAGCTCAGCAGATCACATGCTGGGGTGCCAGGCAGGAGGGGGTTCTGTATCTGAACCAGCCTCCCCTTCTACATCACAGCACCTCCCCCTCCTACCCACTCACCCCCACCCCGGCTTCTTGCCATGACACTTCCACTTATTGACTTGGTCCTGCACTCAGAATCTGTGGACTGTTTATCGTCGTGGTAAACCCTGCCATTTGCAGAATCCTACCCTAGATTTGAGCCACTGCCTATCCTTACGAGAGAACTTTCTGCCACGTTAAAGTGCTTCAGAAAATGAGGGACCTTGTTTTTAAAGAATGAGGCAGGGTGTTTGTGATAACGATCAGGGGATGAGAGGCTGATAAAAGTCTTTTTTGGCGGCGTTATTAGCTGTGGAAATGTTTGCTCAAGATGTTGGGAAAACTCTATAAAAACACTGATACACATCTCAAACTCATAACATCCCAGCCTAGAGGAGAGACTGGTAGCAACCAACTGCAAAAGCTGTTCTGCAATCCTAACTAGTGAATCATAAGTATTACTGAACAAACACAACCATGTTTTGAAATGCCCATGTTCCAAATCCTCTGTGATTTTTATCTTTATAGGGAAAACCTGTAGAGATAAAAATAGTCTTAAGGAAACAATGTGAATGTCAGATATAGCAGTTAATTACGACATCTGAGGCACTGCAGAGAATTCAGTGCAGGCAATGGCCAGTCTCTGGGAACTAAGAAAACTAGATTTTCACTGAAAAAGAAATTTAAAGAGAAAATGAAAAAAAAACAAGTACTAACTTTTGTCATTGCTTTTCTGCCAGTTTTCTCAGGTTGCCTTAGCCACACTTTCTTGATGCTTGATTAATGTGCTTTATGGTGCCATGTTCAAACTCCTAAACAATCATTCTAATTTTCAACTTTGCCTTTGGTGCTAAAAAACAACAGTGCAAATGTGATAAATCTGAATTGCTTAATTATCTACAGTCATGTACAAATGTAAAGGTTACTGAATGACAACAGCCTTCATTGGGAAACTACAGTGAGATGGCCTTCAAGGAGTTCTGGATGTCAGGAGCAAAAAGTCCCTTTTTCCAAACAAATGTTAAATTGTGACTTGAGTTTCTTGCGTTGAATGGTAAAGGTCCTATTTATATGCACTGGCAACTCTAATACTTAATCGTGTCCCATTTATACGCAGTTCCCATTCTCCCAACTGTTGGATACAAACTCTAGTCGGTCACATAATAGTTGGCGTGGTTACTTAGTGATTCTAGCACACTGCTTGCTCCTCTGACTCACCCGCCAGGCCACCAGGCAGTAACATCTCATGGCGCTGTCCACGGGTCAGGACTCGACGTACCTGCCATCCACAGGCAAGCGCCATCAGACAGGTACCACCCCGCTGCACACTCATGACACATCACTGACTCACTTACAACTGAATAGCAGTTTGGAGTTCACTGGCTCCTTTCACTGGAATGTTGCTGCCAGGACCATTTGCACACAGTGACAGGCAGCCAACACATGGACTGGACCCAGCATCTCAAGGCTCCTCACTTACGCTCTCAGCACTCACTCACCTCGTAGCTATTTATGTTCACAGCATCGCTGCCCTCCTTTGGTTTTTGTGATTTATGCCTTCAGCCAAAGCACAGAGGCTCACAGCAGTTCTGTGTACAGAGCCAGCCAGCTTGGCTTGGTCATCAGCAATCATCAGTCAAAGGGGCGGGTGCTATATCACCATCACACCTGCACCATCTGCAGCAAACACATCACAAGGTGGTATCTCAGAGCTTCAGCGAGTAGCGCTCTTTATGGTGAGTCAGGTTAAAGGGAGACAAGCTTCAGTCAAGGCTGGGGCAATGACAGCAGCCTCTCTCAGTCCAGGGGCTTGCACTCTGTCCATCAGCTGCTTGGAGTGGTCAGCAACAGGGTCTTTGATACTCCAGCCTGAGGAGTAGGCCACAATCAGGTCTACAGATCAGATCCATGCTGCCGAGGGAAACTGGAAACAGAGACTTCCTTTCCTTCAGAGCAACTACCTTCTCCCACATCCTGGCATGAGGAGCTGAAGTGAACCACAGAAGGGGTTGAGGCTGCACAGAGGATTGGTTGTGGCTTTTAAAAGCTAATGACCCAATGGCGTGGTGCAATCACCACATGCACTGGTGCTGACACTGCTGAACAAGGTGGTCATGACGTCAGCAGCACATGGACAGACCAATCCCATCGCAGTTACGGGACAGCTTCACTGTGCATGATTCAGTGATTGCCATAGCCCACAGTTAAATGGCTTGGAGACATTACATTTTGAGAATGTTACAATCGCCCTCTCTACTCATGAAGAGACTGAACATTCCCCTGCACAAATCCCAAACCATTCCCTTGCGATCTCACATTTGATTTTCCGTGCTCTACACTTGCTTCCCGAAGTGTACCCAATAACTCTTCTTTCATGACTTCCTGCTGCCAACCTCAGAACATCAAAGGCGTTTCTGCAGCTGTTTGGACATCCCACTTTCAAAACACGTTGTAAAATTAATGCATTCATCCGAGCACACTGGGGCTAGTGATCGAAGAGAGGGTGGAGAATATTGGCAGAGTATCTGGGAGTTTTGTTACAAGGGGTTCAATACTGCAGTAACGAGCACCATACAAAGTTGAGTGAACAGTGGCTGGTCAGGCAATGAGTTGATGTTGGGGCCCCTGAGAGTTTCCTCGCTCATCAGTGAAATCCCAGAGTTTAGTAAGCACAGCTGGATGGGGGTAAGTGGAAGATCATTTCATAATACAAACAATGTGCACAAAATTAATATCAGCCATCTAGAACAGTACAGTCTCCAGTCCACTATTTTAAGCAGAGAAACTTCATTTTAACTGTGTTGTGTTATCTTGTACTCACCTTTGGAAAATCCCATTAGAAACACCCCAGTGACAGTAAGCAGATCCTGAGCTGGGTTTGGACATGAGCATGGGGTTGGCGGGATGGTGGAAGACTCAAGAACAGGAAGCAGGCATTTGTAAGTACTTCCCCACATAATGGAGTCAACTCTATTGATATATTTCCCTATCGCAAGTCAGGAATCTTGAGCACTGACACTCAACATCGAGAATGTCTAGGGTTCAGTCCAAAGGAAAAGTTGAGTCACAGTAAATTACACACAAAGAGACTACTTCAGGGGAAAGATGCATTATCTTAAATACCAATTTTCATTCTCTAACGTCACCTCTGCCATTCAGCTTCTGGACCCAAATTATTCTTATATAACATCTTCCATAACTACAGGGTATCCCTCAGGGATTTACAGTTAATTAAGCACTTTTGAAGTTCAGGACCTGTCATAGTGTAGAAAATGCAATAGCTAAAAGTGCAGACAGCAAGGGCACACAAACATGACATGAGATAATGACCAGCTCATCTGTTTGTAAATATTAGTTTAGGTTGAAATGTTGGCCTGGACACTGGGACAACTCCCCTCTCTCCCAAACAGTGAGTTTTCTGAATCAAAAGTAAGAGTGCTAGCCTCTGGACAACTATTCGAGATCAAAATGACCAATGGCTGTGTCAGTAACTGCAGTTTGTACTGAGCAGGGAAAACAAGAGTCTTAACCAAAGGACAGGAGGATGAGAAAGAGAGATTCCTGGCAACTTGAGTGAGATGGAGCTCAATTATTTTGTTTTGATGCACCACGACCATAGTATTTGTGGGAAAATGGTGAACATCAAGATTGTTTGTTGCCCGAAAGGTTCAGCAGAAAAGGCTGCAGATGATACCAATCGAGTGGCATTGGGGAAATTCCACAAGTTGGAAGGGTAGGTTCTCCCAATCAGGCAATAATAGATGCCTTGATGAATTTTTACACACATGAAGAGAAAAAAAAGTGTAGATAACTTCTGAACCCACCCAAAAAAAAAATCACAGCATTTAAAAGATATCAAGACTTGAGCATGTTTCTTGAAACAGTGAGTGCTTTTTTTTTCTTCCTGAAAGAAGTGGGAGGGAACTGGAAAATACACAAAAGTCGTTATGTAAACTTTTATCCACGAACAATTCCAATGTTTAATCATTTTTCCCTGTCAGTTAATTTATCAAGGACAACATGTTACTAAATTTACTTATGTAGTGAGGAAGAGGTGCAAATCAAATTATTAACCAGATGTGCTGTGCATTATTTCCAAACACAGAAAACTCTTGCTAAGGTTCTGGCCATTCTCAGCATGTTGTTTTTTTAAATTGTATGACAAACACCACAAATTAAAGGCTTTCCTTAATTAGAGTCATGTGGTCTGTCAATGTGGCTTCTTCAATTTGTAAGGTTAGGACTGTACAAAAATGTTTTGATGTATCTACATCTTGCCAAGTAATCATTTTGCAAGATTGGGTCAGGATTGTGGACCTCCAAATGTGCCAAAAACTGGCAATATAGTGTTTTGAGTAGATTTTAAAAAAACAATGCTTTATCCATTGGCTACTCAGTGGAGGGAGGGGAAGTTAGTTTATGAGCAAAGGGTGGATAAGCTGAGCTGTATCTATTGGAGAATGAGAGACAACTTATAAGACACTGAGTGTACACTGAAGGGTTGTCTTCCCCTGTGGAAGAGGCTAGAACTTGGGGACACAGTTTAAAACTAATGGGCTTTCTATTGAAGATAAAGATAAAGATAAAGATAAGGAGGATTTTGTTTCTCTTGAGATTCAGGAGTTTTTGGAACTCTCTCCTCCAGGAGGTTTGGAGATGTTTTAAGACAGAGGTAGCTAGATTCTTGACTAATAAGGGATCAATAATTATCAGGGCTAGGTAGGAATGTGCACTGAGACCGAAATCAGATCAGCCATGAATGATGGCATAGGCTGGAGGGGCCAAATGGCCTACACCTGGTCCTACTTCAATTGGTTGTTTATTAAGATGCTGTGGTTTACTTGTTACTAATTTTCCTAATGGCAGATTCTTATTTGCATATGAATCCTAAAGTCAGTTCTGCAATGGTTCACCATGTCGCTATTAATTATAAGTTTAAATCATGATCATCAGATCATTCAAGACAGATGGCCATCACATTCTGTCCTCCCCACATGCAGTGTCTGAACGTTCAGACACGAGTTGGTAACAATGACATAAGAGGGACACTATCTGTTCTCCAGCTCAGACCAATCATGACCAGTTATATCCAATTGCACAACCCCTCTGGATCTTACCCAACATCATGCACATCATCAACACTAATAACAATTATATACACCGATATAGAGGCTCTAACGTAGAAACTTGGGCCTAATAGTTTTAAAGCTTTTACTTGGAGAAAACTCTTGTACGATGGGTTACAATTCTTCCCCAACACCTGCTAGCAAGAAGTAGTACAGAAAAGGAAAAGGAGAAAGGGGTGCCCATGATCTCCAGGTCGAGAGCCAATTCCCGCTCCTGGAAACATCTGCCAAAGGTGTGGTCAGAGATGTGGTTCAAGGATCAAGCTCATGAGCCACATGGATGAGCTGTGGTTCAGTGGGTAAATATAGAACACATGACCAGTGACACTGAATTTCCTGGGTGGACAATCATACTCATTAGCGAAGTGACCGCCAATGATGAACGTAGAAAACATCTTGCAAGACACTTCACACACACAAAAAAAAGAACGCCTCCTAAGCCTTTGCTGGGGATGTAACAAAGTTTGGTTGAGAATATGCTACAAAAAAGGTGAGCACAGAGGAAGGGTGTTTCACAAGAATTCAGTCAAGAATGGCAAGTCCCTGAACAGCAAAGACCGGGGAGAGGGGGGGGCTGCAGAGTTAACTAGAATCACAGTACCAGAAGATGCAGAGGCAGGTGCAATGCTAGAGTGGAAGAGTGCAGAAGGAAGGAAGATGGAAAGAGGAGGGATTTCTGGATGAGACCAAAAATTTCAAATTCAAACCACTGGAGAATTAAAATCAGCAACAGAAAAACAAAATACTATTAAATAGGCCCTAGTGCAAGGAGCTGCGTTTCACACAATTACAGAAGGCCAATAGTCAGGCAGTCAACAAGGAGGCCATAGTAAACACAGTGAATTGGTGAGCTCTCTCTTTGCCAGTGAAACAAAGTTACTGAGAGAGAGAATGGGGAAAGTGGTGAGAAAACCACAGAAGGAACCGGAGAGATTAGAGGAGGCTGAGACACAATAGGAAGATGTCCAGTTTTGGGGTATGGGGCTGGGGGTGTGTTGCTGTAATCATCACAGAGTGTGTGACTTGTGTCAGTTGTTTCGGTGTGGATGAACAGGTTTGATCAACAGGGTGGCTTACATGGTAACTGGTTGGGCAGGTAAAAGGAAGATCATTTGTAGCCCACAAACATAGAACAATACAGCGCAGAACAGGCCCTTTTGCCCTCGATATTGCACCGACCTGTGAACTATTCTCAGCTCGTCCCCCTACACTATTCCAAAATCACCCATGTGCTTATCTAAGGATTGTTTAACTCTCCCTAATGTGGCTGAGTTAACTACATTAGCAGTTCGGGCATTCCACGCCCTTACCATTCTCTGCATAAAGAATCTGCCTCTGACATCTGTCTTAAATCTATCACCCCCCAATTTGTAGCTATGCCCCCTCGTACACGTTGACGTCATCATCCTAGAAAAAAAACTTCCACTGTCTACCCTATCTAATCCTCTGATCATCTTGTAGGTCTCTATCAAATCCCCTCTTAGCCTCCTTCTTGCCAATGAGAACAGGTTCAAGTCTCTCAGCCTTTCCTCATAAGACCTTCTATTCTTTCTTTTCAATGTAGAACTTCAACACCAATACTGAGCATCTAATTTCCAAAACTTATACGCACAAACTTCAAAAAAGACATGCTTCCACTCTTATAGTTGATGTATGCTGCACCTATATTTTTGTCAACTCTGACACAGTGCAAGGGTCATATTATAACAGATAAACATCAATACATTAAGAATGAGATTTCGCATATTCCATATAGACTGCTGATTCTTAAAACAGATGGAAAGCTCAGAGGGACTCAGCAAGAGTTTGTGCGTTAATGACTATGTAACTTTTCTTCACAGTGATGAATGCTTAACCACATTTAAAAGATACATTTTTCAAAAATATTCTTGCTCACAGAATCTCTGGAGGCACTAGCTTTCGGAGCGTTGCTCCTTCATCAGGTGGTTGTGGAGTATAAGATCGTAAGAATTTATAGCTAAAGTTTTACATCATGATGTAACTGAAATTATGTTTTGAAAAAATCCTGAAAAAGACCTCCAAACCATTTAAAAGTGGAAGGCAGAAGGTTGAGAGGGGATTGGAATGGAATTAGCTTCATTCTCACATACACTGAGCTGGCAGGTGGGACTAGATTGGTTTGGGATATCTGATCGGCATGGACGAGTTGGATTGAAGGGTCTGTTTCCATGCTGTACATTTCTATGACTCTATATACTGCTCTGACTGTGACTGACTAATTCCTTAAACAAAAAAAAAGAATAATACTGAAGAATGCCAACTGAGGCAGGCACAAAACAAGCAGTTTTGGATTGGCCAACCATTGTACAGAGAGTCCGGTATTCAGTTCCATTATAGTCAATCAGACTCTGCCTGTTTTGAACAATCGCCCGAGACAAGCTCATTTCCCAGTACGTTTCATTCCAAAACTATATCTTTTTATGCAAGTCTGCAGTGACTGATATAACATTCCATGGATGCATAAACAACTGCATAGCTATGATCTAACAATGTAATGGCTGACTGTTGAAATGGTGCGCAGCAAGCAGGCTGGTCAACAAAGTACATGCAATCTGGGGTTCACACTTTTAAACTGTTTTCAGCAAGGTCTCTGCTGCATTCCACCTGTAAACAACTACAAGGAAAAGCACACACAAAGGCCACAGACACTGACAATTCCTTCTCTAAATCAATAAACCATTTATAGATAGGTAAATACATGATATGCTTGTTGTTTCCAGCTTATTCACAAAATAATCTTGGATCCTAAAACTTTGGAATAAATAAAGTGCAATTTAATAAATATTTAGGTTTAATTACACTGAGTATAATATCAAATTCCTCCTAACATTTAAGTTTGCAAAACGGGTGATCACTATTCTTTGCACTACAGACATAAAATCTTGAGCTCTTTACCTTCTTCATGTTCCTCATAACAACTCCAGACTGACAAGCCAAACTAATCCCACCCTATGACTTTCAGCTGAGACAATAAATCAAAATTTCATCTGTTCTCATGCAGCGAATCTCTTTCATGATCCAAAAACTTTATTTTCAAGAGAAGGAATGTTTACTCTGCTGTCCTAACCAATAACTTAGTTCTCTACCAACATCGCTTATATGGCCAATGAGGAGAAAATGATGGGTAATGTCACTGGACTATAATCTGGAGGCCCAGGCTAATCCTCTGGATACACGGGTCAGATCCCATCACAGCAGCTGGTGGAATTTAAACTTAGTTCATTAAATATTGAATTGAGAACTAGTCTCATAATTGTAACCACACAATCACGGATTCATAAAAATCCATGTGGTTGAGGGAAGGTGATTTGTTTTCCTTATTTAGCCTACTCTCCATGACAATTCAGACCCACAGCAACGTGGCTGATTCTTATCCACTGTAAAATAGTTGAGAATGCCACTCAGATCAGAGACAGTTAGGGTTGGGCAATAAATGGTTGCTTTGTCAGTAGTGACTGCATCCCGTAAAAAAAAGTAAGAGAAACTGGAGGATTTTTGTGGAGCTTGCTGTGTGCAAATTAACTGCAGTATCTCCAACAATACAGTAGTGAGGTAGCTTCAAATGTATGTCATGTACTGCAAAGAATTTTGGGGTGATGTTGCTATATAAAAGCAGGTCTTTCGCTTCCGTCCACATAACCGGATATGCTTGGTCCTGTAACTTACTGTTGTTGCTGTCCTGCAGTGTTAAAGTTTCAACTCGGCTTACTGACAAAACTGCCCAGTTGGCAAAAACCTAATAAAGCAACCCACTTGCATTTAAAGTGTCCTCATCTGGAAAGAGAAGGTGCTACAGAACTTATGGCAAGAGTGGACGTCTGGTGTACCAGGAGGTTAGCATTCACAAAGCAAAGCTACTCTATAGTAACAAGTTCAGCCTGTTTGACTTTGAATGTGCGGTATTCAGAGTTATGAAATGTTCTGCAAATACTTGTGAAAATGTTACCACAACATTAACAACTACTATTTCCCCTTCAGGGACTTTGTCTGATATCCATACTAAACTCGTTAATAAGCTTGTTGTCTATTGTGTGAAAGCAGAGGTTGCATAGTCTTTTGTATCCATTAGCACTGCTACCTCAAAGCTCAATGTTAAATCCAGATCTCAGATCTGCTGGAACTTGGAAAAAAAAATGAAATATTGAAGATGCTGGAAACCTGAAATAAAATCAGAAAGTGCTGAATGCTCTCAGCAGGTCAGGTAGCAACTGTGGACGTAAAAGACAAGCTAACACTTAAGCTGTGCACCAGAAGACCAATGCTGCGAAATGAGAAAATAATTGAGAGAGACTCCTTACCCTTTTCAGAACTTGGGGCTTACAGTTGTTTGCATATGGGCAAGTTCTATTCCATCTGATTTTGCAAACACATTGGCATTGAAGCCAGCTAGATGCAGTTGCATTGGACTCGCATTCTGAAACCTACTTTCTAAAACCCTACACTCATTTCTAACATGTGACATGCAGTATATGTCGCAGACATTTACATGTTGCTGGTTTGATTGGAGATGAACTGGAGAGAGTGAAGATGGTGAAGCTGAATGATTACTATGAGCCACAGGAACAGCAGTAGGCTTTTCAGTCTGCTCCACTCAATGGGACATGGCTAATCTGAGAATCCTTAACTCCAATTCCTGCCTTAATGCCCTAGCCTTGATGGGAAGGAAACTTCACTGACTGATGTTTAAGGACACCCAGACCCCTTTTATACATCCACATCTCCCAGTATATCACCACTTAAACAATACTCCACTTTTTTGATTTTCACACTGAGGTATAGAATTGCACATTCACCCACTTGATGCTATTTCTACCATGTGTTTGCCCACTCAATCAATTCAAATAAAGCCTCACGCATTCTTCTCACAAACCCACCTAAGTCTTGTGTCATCAGTAAATTCAGTCATCGAAGTCATCAATATGTTGTAAATAATTGTGGCCCCAACACTGATCCCTGTGGCACCCCATCAGCCCCATGTGACTCTCGTGAAAATGCCCATTTTATCTCAACTCTGACATCTATTAGTCAATCTTCTATCCATGCTAATGTACTATCCTCAACAGTATGGGCTCTTCATAAGTAGCCTTGTGTTTAGTACTTGATTGAATACCTTTTGGAAATCAAAATACATTACATTGACCGTTTTTCCTTTATCTATCCTGTTACCACCTTCTCAAAAAGGACTGTAACAAATTTGTCAAGACAGGAATCCCCCTCCATGAAGTCATGTTAATTCGGCTTGCTTACAAAATGTTAATACTTTATTACATCCTTTAAAATAGACTCAAACATTTTCCCAAGAACAGATGTTAAGCTAGTTTGCTTATTGTAACTATTTTTTGCCTCCTTCCCTTTTTGAATACAGTTGTGATATTGGCAGCTTTCCAATCCTCTGGAACTTTTCCGGAATCTCCGATTCCTGGAAGATTCCCACCGGTGCAACCACTCTCGCTGCTCTGACTTCCTTTCAAATCCTCAGATGTATTCCGTCAGGATGAAAGACATCTTCAGACATTGCGTTGAATGCTAGCCTCTAGGTCAGAAATGATATGGCAAAAGCTGACAGCACAAAAAGATGCATTTCAACTGAAATATTAGGAATTGTTCTTTGCTGTTAGCGGTCAGGAGGACTAAACATGGGGAAGACTGAAGCAATTCTATTCAGTCCCTGAAGACTTTGCTCGCAAGCCATTGACCCCCATCCCTCCCCCAGCCACTGTCTGATGCTGAACCAAACATTTTAGAACTTTGGTGTTATACCTTTGATGAGATTCTAATCACACATCTCCACTAACATTCATATTAAGTGGCACATCAGGCTCGGGAGGCTGGATTCTGTATTCCTGCTCTTCATTCTTATATTTTAACACAAAGACGACATTCATCTACCACCCCAAAGCAATACCCTGCTCTGCTCCTCCCTCACTCACCAGCTACTGAAACCCTCATTTGTGCTTTGTGAACCTGGTAGCCAGGACAGTCCTTTGGCCAGCCTTCCCCTGTAAATGTGAACTCATGCAAATTGCTGCTGGTTTTAAAATGTTCATCCTGGTTTTCCAAACTCGCCATGACCTCTCCTCTCCTGACCTCTAATCACTTCCCGGAAGGCAATGTAAACCCTCTGGAGATATCTTCTCTACACTAATTGTGGATCTGAGTCGCCTCACCCCCGCTTCATCATTTCTGGTTGTTCCTTCAAACCTCCTGAATTACCTCACTCCACGGGGGCACAGTGGTTAGCACTGCTGCCTCACAGCACCAGGGTCCCAGGTTCAATTCCAGCCTCAGGCAACTGTGTGTGGAATTTGCACATTTGTCCAGTGTCTGTGTGGGTTTCCTCCCACAATCCAAAGATGTGCAGGTTAGGTGAATTGGCCATGCTAAATTGCCCATAGTGTTAAGTGCATTAGTCAGAGGGCAAATGGGTCTGGGCGGGTTACTCTTCGGAGAGTCCGTATGGACTTGTTGGGCCGAAGGGCCTGTTTCCACACTGTAGGGAATATAACCCATTATTCTGCCTTTTTACTGCAGGAACTTTCATATTTATCACAACATCTATAATAACTAAAGCAGAGTAAGTTCAACATTAATTTTTGAACAAGTGAATTATCATTGCAAATTGATAGTTTTCAAAGTATCAACGATGATCTGTAAATTGCAAAGCAGCTCTTTCCTCCATCAGTTTTTGTCTTTCTTTTATGTGCACAATAATTACTCTACTTGACCCAGAAACTTAAATTTACGTGACAGCCTAAATGAAAACATCCTCCAATTTTACCATCGGGCAAAGAGCACAGCACCTTCCGGTCCCAGAAACAGGAACGTATCCCAGTTAAGTGGCATCCTAAACCCCTACCACCCACCCCTGTGCTCATGCTCCCTGGGAATGAGGCCCAAGTTCAAACTTCGAGCCACACTGTCAATTGATAGCCTTACAAGAACAATTAATGGCAACTCATTCTCTCATCACCCCAAGCCTGGCAAAGGAGCTCTTGTAGTGCAGTGGCAGCATCCCCACTTTGAGTCAGGAGGCCCAGGATCAAGTCCTACCTGAATCCTGCGGTGTGCAGCAGCAGTGATTGCCAATTTGTGCAAGTGCAAGATTAAGGGAGTGGATCAAGGGCAATCAGGGCCTACTGACAGGAAGCCACCTTTATCGTCCTGGACCCTGTCTTCAACCATTCAACTACCCCACCCACTAACCCCTTCCAAAAATAAAACAAGACAAACTTGCCTGACACCTTGGTTTCCAAGTATCTGGCTGAAAGAATTTCTGTTTTCAGGCACCCACGTTCAGAGCAAAAAAAAAAAGAGGCAGATAGGTACTTTGAAACTTTCCCATCTCTACCCCAAAACAAGTTGGTCACAGGAAGGCCCACAGACAGCCTTTCTGGTCTGCTGCCAATTGAATCTCTTAAGGAGCCCAATTAAGTGCCTGATCCCACCTACACTGATATTCACTTAGGGATGGAATCTTCGTGCTGGAAGCACAAAACGTAAAGCCTGCCATGGCTGCTGTGGCTATCCAGCCGAGGTGTCTCATTGCCAGGAATTCTAAGCAAACTTCTACCCATTTCCACCTGAGTTTCTGCGATTCCCATTCCTGCCTTCCCTCACCTGTGCCATGGCCCATGTAAATCGAAAACCCTGGGTGGATCTAGTGGCAGGAACATGCACCATCTTCCTAGTGGTACTGCCAAGCTATGAGGAGCTGCCAACCAACCTTCCGACCCTTCAAGGGGTCCCTTGCTAGCCTCTGTCAGGAAGACTTAAGCAATTCTATTCAGTCCCTGAAGGAAGTGGGAAGGCCCACTGCTGACCAATTGGCACAATGCAGGAGGCCTTCTCAAAAAGGATTATAGCAGGGCTCTTCACCCTTTGGTCAAAACCTCCATTGCTTCCATTAAAAATTGCCAACCATCTACTGACAAGTGGATTTAGGAATCACTTATTTTGAAACAAATTCTTGTTAACCATTGAAAACAAATTTTATCAAAAATCTATTATTTAATTTTGAAATGTTAAACAAGGGCTAAAATAAAGCCTTCGTTTCTAATCCGACACACTGTAAAAAAAACAGCAAATAGATTATGAACAATAAGTTCTTTCCTAAAAAGACATAAAAGCCAATCAGCAGTTCATTTAGACATGCCCTTTGTATCATTCGGACCCAGCCAAACTCTAGGGACCACTGCCAATTCTGCTGAGCCCAATGGCAGCTCTCCAAGAGTATCCACAATCATTATAAAAACCACACAGTGTAATAATGTCTTTCTTCCAAGTACAATGACTTCATAAGCTATATGTATTTATTTTCCTGGAAAGAAACATTTAGGTTTCAAGGCATGGCTTAAAGTATCCCCAATTCAAACAGTCTGCCAACATCCAATCATTTAAGAGCTTTGTTGTGACAAGTAACCTGTGTTACAATGTAACAAATATAACAAGATTCCTTACAACAACGTGCAGAAATTAAGTAAAATTAATGATTCATATTATAATCTGTATGTACATCTTACAGTGAGAACACACAATATAAAATCAATGTTACTGTAGAATCTCTCATAAAAGTAAGAGAGGATTGATGAAGACAATTGCTGATGTTGACGACTGGGATCATTGCATTTCACGATGTAGATAAATTGCCTGGCTACATGGTATGCAATCGCAGAGTTTGTGGAAGATCCCATTTACCGCACTGCCAAGCTTTCTAAGCATGGCAGCAACAGACACCAACAGAACGAGAGACGACTGGTGAAATGGGCAGATAGACAACAGATGCAATTTAATGCCGATAAGTTTGAAGTGATGCACTTTCAGAGAAACAAAATGGAAACCCAGTATAATCGAAGCTATATTATTCTTGGTAGTGTATAAGTAAAATCCTGAGGATGCATATACAGATTACTGGACGTAAATCAGTTAAGAAAGAATATGTTTCAAGAAATGGTTTCATAAACTATAGCACTGAATGGCAGAGTCAGGTAATGACCATCTCCAATAAGAGACAAATCTAACCTTGACATTCAGTGGTGTTACCATCATTGATTCCCCCACTATCAACATCCTTGGGGTTACCATTGACTAGAAACTCTAATTGACTTGTCACATAAATATGGTGTCGGTCAGAGCAGGCCAGAGACAAGGAATACTGCAGCAAGCTACTCACCTCCCCTGACTCCCCAAAGCCTGTTCATCACCTACAAGGCACAAGTTAGGAGTGTGATGGAATACTCCCCGTTGGCCTGAATGGGTGTAACTCCAACAACACTCAAGCAGCTTGACACCATCATCCACCTTATTTACTGTGTCTGTTGCTCTCGATATGGTCTCTTCTACATCAGGAGACAGTCCAAGAAATGCTCTGCAATTTAACGTTCTATCTCTGGGACGCACGTACCAAACAACCCCACCATCCTGTGGCCAACCACTTCAACTCCCCCTCCCACTCTGCCAAGGACATTCAAGTCCTGTGTTTAGATCAGAGTCGAGCTGGAAAAGCACAGAAGGTCAGGCAGGATCCGAGGAGCAGGAAAATCGATGTTTCGGGCAAAGGCCCTTCATCGTTCCTGATGAAGGACTTTTGCCCGAAACGTCGATTTTCCTGCTTCTCAGATGCTGCCTGACCTTCTGTGCTTTTCCAGCTCTACTCTGATCTAAACTCTGGTTTCCAGCATCTGCAGTCCTCACTTTTGTCATGCAAAAGTTGGGCCTTCTTTACCGCCAAAACCAAGCCACCCAACAGCTGGAGGAAGAATGTCTCATCTGCTGCCTTGGGACCCTCCAACCACATGGTATAAACATCAGCTTCACCAGTTTCCAAACCTCCCCTCCCCCCACCTCATCCCAGATCCAACCCTCTAACTCCGTACTGCCCTTTTGACCTGTCCCACCTGTCCATTTTCCTTCCCACCTATCCACTCCACCCTCCCCACCTGCATCTACCTATTGCCTTCCCAGCTACCTCATCCCTAGCTCTAACCCCACCTTATATATCTCTCAGCCCCCTTGCCCCCTCCTGAAGAAGGGTTTAGGCCCGAAATGTCAGCTTTCCTGCTCCTCGGATACTGCCTGATGTGCTGTGCTTTTCCAGCGCCACACTTTTAGACTCTGACTCTCCAGTAACTGCAGTCCTCACTTTCTCTCACCATTCAGAGCAAAGCAGCCCACTCGACTGGCTTGCACTCTCAAGCATCCACTCCCTCCACCACCAATGCTCAGTAGCAGCGGTGTGTACTGTTTACAATGTGCACTGAAGAAGTTCAACAAAGATTCGTAGACAATATCTTCCAATCCTATGAACACTTCCACATTTAAGTTCCCCTCCAAGCCACTCATCAGCCTAACTTAGAAATATATCACCATTCCTTCACTGCCATTGGGTCAAAATCCTGGAATTCTCTCCCAAAGGGCATTGTCAGTCAATCTACAGCATGTGAAACTGTTCAAGAAAGCAGCTCACCGTCACCTTCTCAAGGGCAACTTGGGATGGGTAATACAAATACGTGAAGATGGCACCCATCTCCCAAGAGTGAATAAAAGAAATGTGAAAACAGGAAACTCATGATAAGCTTCACAAATATCTGATGAGCCCTTAGCTGGGGTATTGTTTACAATTTTTGTATGGCACTTCAGGAAGGATATCAAGGTCCCGGAGAGGGCACAGAGAGGAATTTTGCCAGCAATAGGGTTGTTCAATCTTTGGGAAAGATTACAGAAGCTGGGATTTGTCCTTAGAGCAGGAAAGGTTAACGAGAGACCTAAAAGATGCATTCAAATCTATGCCAACTTTCAATGGAGAAATGAGAACATAAGTTTTTTTTGGGAAGTTATTCGGTAAAGACAAGCCATTGGCAAAAGAAAGACAGAAGAAATTAGGAGACTTCACACAAAAGGTTGTTAGTAGTTGAAAGGGATAGTAGTTGAAAGGGATCAGACTCCACAGAAAAGTTTAAATGTCAACTCGACTTAATTTGAAGAGGACTAACTTGGAAGATAATTGGGGGGAAAATATCTATGACGTAGGACAAAATTAGACAACACTTCCAAGGAATCAGCACAAGTAAAATGGGATCAACAAACTCCTTTTATACTGTAAGATTACATGATTTAATTATACCGCACAGAAAGAGGCCATTCAGCCCCTGTGTCTGTACCAGTTCTCTGAAAGAGGCGAAAGTGGGTGCTGGAGATTAGAGACAAGATTAGAGTAGTACTGGAAAAGCACAGGTCAGACAGCATCCGAGGCGCAGGAAAATCGACGTTTCAGGCAAATTCCTGATGAAGGGCTTTTGTCCAAAACGCCAATTTTCCTCAGTTCTCTGAAAGAGTTAACCAATTATTCCCCGCCTGTACTCCTTCCCCATTGCTTTGTAAAAATGTGTATTTTAAGTAGTTATCCAATTCCTTTTTGAAAGCTACTATAAATATGCTGCACATCAAACGGAGATTGAGGTACTGAACTGGAGTTCTATTTATTTTAATTCAAGAGGGACTGTGCCAGTTATCCATTATTTGTCTTCAAATCAGAATACATTTCCTCTAGAATAAAGTTTCAGAATTGATCCATTTGATCATGGATTCAGATCCAGATGGATCTATTCCATTCATTTCAAGTTTCAATATAGTGTGTCAGTAAGTACCATGAGAATTTGAAACAAGCTGGTCTTGGCTTCAACTTTAGCACAAGTTTACTTCATGGATGTTAAACAATGATTTTCTGGGCCACAACTGCTAGGAATTATCTTCTTCTTTAATAATGTACAATTAATCTTAACCACACAGAGTGAGATCACTTTCCTACAATGTAATGATCATCGCATTGATATATGTGAGCATATTTTCCAAGCAATCAAGTTCCACACATTAAAAGATAATGACAATACTGTTCTAATTCATCATCAGGAATAAACACCTTAGAGTCATACAGCACAGAAACAGACTCTTCAGTCCAATTAGTCCACGCTGAACATAATCCCAAACTAAACTAGTCCCACCTGCCTGCTCTTGGCCCACATTCCTCCATACCTTTTCTTATCCAACTTACATACTTATCCAAATGTCTTTCAAATGTTGTAATTGTACCCACATCCACCATTTTCTCAGGAAATTCATTCCACACACAAACCACCCTCTGTGTAAAGATTTGCCTCTCATATGTCTTTTTTAAATGTCTCTCCTCTCACCTTAAAGATTTGCCCTCTGGTCTGAAATCCCCTACCCTAGGGAAAAGACATGTGCCATTTACCCTATTGAGAGCCCTTCAACCTCCTACACTCCACTGAAAGAGGTCCCGGCCTATCCACCTTTCTTAACAACTCAAATCTTCCATAACTGGCAACATCCTGGTAAACATCGCTTCTGAATCCTCTCCAGTTTAATAATATCCTTCCAATAAATGGGTGCCCCAGAACCGGACACTGTACTCCAGAAGAGACCTCAGCAATGTCCTGCACAGCCTTAACATGACTTCCCAACTCCTATACTTAAAAGGGATGAGCAATGAAAGCATGCATGCTAAATGCCTTTTTAACCACCCTACCTATATGCGATGCAAAATTCAAAGAATTATGTACTTGCACCCATAGGTCCCTCTGCTATTCATCACTACTCATGTCCGAACCATAAAATGTATAAGTCAGCCACACAACCTCTGAACAATTCAGTGAACCAGAAAGGAGTTTTCTATTGGTCAAAGACAGGTAAATCTAAAACTAAATTTCAAGAAAGCTGGCTGAACGAATGAAGAAACACAAAAAGCTAGGGGAGGGCTAAAATGTACAAATTGTTATATGACAACATAACAGCTCCATTCTATTTAACATCCTCCAAGAATAGGTTTCAAATTTGAAACTCTTGGATCTTAACTCTACAACATACCAGAAACATAAGTGAACCCATGATATAAAGTCACTAGATATGGCCAACCATAGTGATTAAAGACCAAGGTAAAATATAATTGATATAATTCCTATCTTGAATTTGGTAGATATTCCAACAGTATTTTCACCAGTTTATTTCATATATGGTATACAGGGAGAGTCTACAAACAACCATAAGCATCTCTTTCCATTGGACACAGAGATAGATAGACAATTAGTTACATATAGCTTCACATGGATGAAAGTAAGGAAAGTGTAATGTTAAAAGATTAAATTGAAATATGTCTGTGGACATTAATGTTATATTAAAGAGTTAAACTGCATTGAGTGAACATTCTGGAAGTGGATGGGGTCGACAATCATGAAAGAATGTGGGTGACCATCCACTGTAATTTACATTTCATCTAGACAGTCATTTGGTATTATTCAATCTCTTCCATCCAGAAATGCATTCTGACCAGAGGTATGTCACACCTGCAATGTCTTGGGGAATAACTGAGTCAGGAAATCATCTACATAACAATTTCCCAGGATAAGGCATTAGTATTATCTCAGAGGATGATCTCATCCTGCCATTGTACCTGGGGTAACTAGTGACTGTGAATAACTGGGGGGTGTCTTGAGTGGCATGTGACTGTGAGGAGTGGCCAGAGTATCTGTCAGCATGGCCAAATGACCTGTATAAAAGGAGATGCGTTTTCTTTGTTCAGCGCCTCACTTTGACTCACCCTTGTGCACCTGCGAGGGGGGAGTCAAAGGGGGTCACCTAGCTTGTACAAGCTTTAATAAACTTTAACTGTTTGCAGAAGTTAGTGTGTGCGAATTGCATCTTGTGGGCGAAACCTCGGGAAAAGAACCTAACAAAAGGACCATGAACCACCACAGCTTGAAGAGTTTGAACACACACTGTTGGTTTTATACTAAACCACACTAATTATCCAGCAAACTGATATTTCACATGTACTGAACATCTTAACAAAACCATTTATTTTAAAACAATGCTGTGTGTCGAAGCACCTACATTTCATGTCAAAAACTGAAGGTACAGTAGCTTTACAATCTCTTCAATTCACCCAAGGCACAGGAGTCCATAACATTAGCCATTTTACTGGCTTTCACTTGCTGACTTAACAAGGGATATACCCACTTCCCAACAGAAATCATCACTAAGTTTTTAATCACAAGACACAGGGTTTTGCAGGCACGCTTGACTTTTGAGCTGCACCAGGAAGAAAAGGTGCACAAGTTATCTTTAGCTCAGAAACTGCCAATTTAGTCTAGTTGATATTATCAGGTTTTGACCTGTGAACACACTTGATTTATTGCTAGTTTTGCTTCTCATTCCAAAATTAGAACCAAACCTCTTAAAATTAAACAGTTAAAAATTATTTGAAGTTACTTATTGACCACAAAGCAAGTCAAGAGTTTACAAAATATTTAGACTTTAAGTTACCACAATGGCTCAAGCCAATAAATATGATAATCAAATAAAATCTTTTAACCACTGGCCAAATTTCTGTATTCATAGTTCCTTTCACAATTTCAACAACTATATGCAAATCAACAATTTACTGGGAGCATAAAATGCAATGAAGCAGTTTTCACATTTTGTAACTCAAAATGATTTTGTTTTACATTGGCTACACCACACAAGATTCATACACAGGTAAATGGAAATTACAATGCTACTTAATCACACTGCATGATGGCTTTAAATTTTCTTAATAAAACAACGTTAGTATACATAGTATAACTATATTTGTATGTGTACATACGAACGGGAAACCCTATGGGAAACAGTAACTAAAAGTGAGAGAGAGTACACAGTATGCTATACAAAATAAACATTATAACTGGAATGAGGACTTTTTGATCATCACGACACCCTCATAATAACCTTCTTCAGAAGTACAACTTGCACATATACAGAACCTTAAACAGCATAAAATATCCAAAAGAGCTTGTCCCACCTGTCCCTCTTCCTTCCCACCTATCACCATCACTCCCCCCAACCTTTATCTACTTATCACATTCCCAACTACTTTTCCACCCAGAACCAACCCCTTTCCCTTTTATCTCTCAGCCCCGTTGGGCCCCCTCCACATTTCTGACAAAGAGCTTGTGCTCGAAACATCAACGCTCCTGCTCCTCGGATGCTGCCTGACCACCTGTGCTTTTCCAGCACCACACTTTTTAAATTGTTCACAGCAGCATAGTCAAACAAAAATCTGATACTTAGTCACATAAGGGGACATATGAAAAGCTAGATCAGAGGGGTAGATTTTAAGGATTGTCATAAAAGGAAAAGGAGCAATGAAAACATTTAGGGAGTCTAATTAACACCTGATTAAAACAAATCCATAAATCCTGATTTAGAGATATGCCAGCTCATCAATAGGATGAAGAAGTCTTCAAATGATTCCACATAACAAAAAAAAAAGTTTGCTTCAATAAATATTGGATGTACTCATCCACATAGCATATCCAATGGAAGTCAGGCTGCCATTTTGTGTTCAGGCAAATTACATTTCCCTTTATGAACAAAATCATGTCCCAGTCAAAGAAGGACCATGCAAACTCAATTAATTGAAGTTTTAAAAACTTTTTTTTCCCTCTCCACCCCACCCTTTGAAATAAATTATTGCAATTCTGTTTGCCCAAAATGCATAAGTTCTTTGTCACCTATGGCATAGTGAAATAAAACGGAGAAAATCACTCAATACGTCTGAGTATTTTTACTAGAGAGACACAACACAGCATGCTTGGGCACACTTATCAAAAACATGTTGATAAACTCAACTCATATAAGCTATTCCAAGAGAGGGATAGGAAAGGGACTTCAACAAAATACAGTTTCTTACATCAACAGTTTCAACAGTAAACCTTACTAGATCTCCTACATCTCCCGGCAAATCAACTCTACAAAATGATAAATGTAACTTCACTTATAATATAAAATTCAATAGACTCTCATAAATTATTACTGAGCAGCAGTATAATTTTATATGATGGCACAACAATGAGTTAATTGATTCTGAACCCCAACACTAGGTAATTCACATGGATTTTGGAATATTTGTTTAATTTTGCAACTATATTCAGAGACTGACTGGTTGCCATTGACAGGTAACCGATCTCAATGCTACAGGCAATCTAGCTGATGTGACAGGGGTTCTTACTATGGTATTAACAATTGGATTGTTAACAGTATGGATGCATGATGAATTACTGTAGTTGAATAAATAGTAAGAAATACAATCGCAATCATGTTCTTAGTAGGCCAGTGGTATGTGATACAAAAATACATAACACAGGGCCTGCAATTGACTTGTTTACAAAAATCTTTTTTTGTTATTGATCAGTAGGATCTGCTTTGTACGTACGTACACACACACACACACACACACAATCACAGTATGCTCTTATGCAACAGAACGAAGCATGCATTCAACTGTATATATCTGTGTGCTGTCCTAGGGCTTTACAACTTCATGTAAACTTTTGAATTGCACAGCAGCTGTTACTGATCAAAGACAAAACATTGGATTCACTTTTAACCAAGTTTATTTGCTTCAGCATCTGCCACTTACAAGTTTTAGATCTCTATCAGTGATTGAGAACTGTACTGATAAAGGGGGATATATTGGGTCAAGAAAGAGAAATAAAATTACACAAGGAAGCTAATCAAATATGCAAAAGTCAGGACCAAAAAAATTTGAAAAAGCATTTTCGACAATTATTTCTCAAAACTGTTTCTTACCTGCGTGTACTCGAAGTCTGAAAGATGAACTATACTTTTGATGTAATCCAACCGAAACTGATGTTCTGGGTTGGCTAATTGGACTGGAGGTATTAAAGTGCTCATTGCCGAAACTATTGTCTAAAAAAACGGATAGAAAATGGTAACAGACATTAATCTGAATAAATATGAGATAATCCATTTGACTGAAAATTGGATTTGTGTTCACATGCCAAAAATCAAAGGCCTTCCCAGCAATATCTGTGCAGCTATTAACACTTACCACTATAGCATCTTTAATATTTTTCCTAATATCTTGTACTTTCAGTTTCTTCTCTCTGTATGGGAAACAGGAACAATTTGATGGTAATATTCCTTTCCATTTGGCTCATGATCAAACTATATGCATTATCAAAGGATTGAAACAAATGTAGAAAATGCTGGAGAAAAGCAGCAGGTTTGGCAGTCAGTGTGGAGAGAGAATAACAGCTAACACTTCAAGTCTGTTTTGACTCTTCTTCAGTCCTGTTGAGTTTCCCCAGCATTTGCTGCGTTTTGTTTGAGATTTCTAGCATCTCAGTGTGTTGCTTTTATTTTCCAAGGCATTGATTGAGGTTAAGATCACAAAAATGGAGAATGTTATGATTTAGTGAGATATTAATTTGGTGGGATGGGGGTGATGCTGCTGGTGAGAACTGTCGCCATGTTGTTGCTATTTCAGGACTGTGCAAATACTGCTGTTCAAATGTCAATACTGGAGAGAGAGAAAAAGAAATATTTGTGAGCCTAATGCTGTCAGGGAACACAGTCCAACATTTCGGGGAGTGCCCACCTAACACCTCCACCTTCTCACCCTCACATCCTCCTACCTACCTCCCCTCATCTCCATCCCCCCTACTTCTCAAAACCTCCTCCACTCTCCCAACCAACCACAGGCTGGGACTTACTCGGCATTGAATCCATTGACATGCAAGATCCGCATCTGTTTGACAATTGTACTTTTCCCAGATTCTCCAGCGCCTGGAAGGAAACAAAAACACGCGATGTGTGAGAGAGGAGGAGAGAGAGAGAACAAAATCAGCTTCTCAGATTTAAAAATAAACAGCAATAACTAGGGAGCACCAATATCAATACAGCCAGCCCCTTAAGAACATGCACAAACACTGAGACACCCCCACCCCACGCACAAACACACTGTAACATATGACGGCAGGGACATATAGAATCCATAGGGATACGCACAGGGCTGGGGAGTGGTCTGCTGGCCTTTTGGAAGCTGCTCCAGCCTCTCCCCCCTGATGTTACCCCGAAGAGGGTGACACTTGGCTCGCGGCTCTTACCCAGCAGCAGCAGCCGGTGCGTTGCTTTGTACGCCTGCCTGTCCTTCTGCAACTGCTTGTCGATTTTCTTGTTGGCTTCGCGCTGGGCTTTCTCGTCGTGCCGCTGGTCTTCCGTCTTGCTGTTCCCTAAACAACCCATCGCTGGCTCTCTCCCCCTCTCTCTTCCCTCCCCCCCACCCACCCTCCTCGCTTTCCAATCCCACCCCCCAGTCTCCCCTCCCTGCACTTTTTCCAACAATAACAATGATACCGATTTATATAATGTACACACAACCCCTCGCCCCCCCCCCAGGCACAGAGATGCACAATGAGAGAGATGGCCCTCTCTCTGTGTGTGGAGGGGGGGTGGGGAGGGGAGGTGGAAGAGAACGCCGTCGCTAGCTAACGCTCCTCCTGAATCTTTTTTCGTAAAGGAGAAACAGATAACGTGAAAAATGCCTCAATCATCTAAACATTTTTTTAAAATCTACAAATAAATTAAAGCAGCGGACGCTGGAGATGAGGATATATATATATATATATATATATAAAATATAAAGCTATAAATAACCAGGCGTCCACACACAGAGACAGAGAACAGGAGAATGGAGCCGGGGGCGAGGATACTGCAGCTCCGCCCGTTCAGGCGCGGTCCCGCGCTCTCTCTCTCTCTCTCTCTCACACACACATACATACACACGGGACAATCTCACGTTCCTACCCCAAATCCCCCACACAGCAACCAAAACCCAAAACAAAACTACATCAAGCAGGCAGGGCAGCAACCAGAACCGCGAGAAAATAAAGCCATTTCCAATGCACCGCCCTCCCATCACTTCTCCCACTCAGTCCACTGAAAGTGGTCTATGGTGGGGGTGGGAAACCCTGAGAAAGGTCTTGACCCCCCCTCCCCCTTCCCCCTTTGCTGGGACAGGGTGTGTCCGCTCAGCAGCTGAGCTGGGAAGGAAGTGTGCAGCGTGTCAGTTTTGTTTTTGGAGCCGCTTCTCTGAACCCGAGCCCAGCTCCTTTGCCGGGCCAACTGGAAAACGTCCACCTCAGTCCCGCCGACTCACTCAGCCTCCTGGTACCCGAGGGAACTCCCATTCCTCAACACACCCTCACACAAGGCCAGGCTGTTCTCACTCAGGAGACTAACCATCACCCCCAGAGGAATAAATAATCCGCCTGGCGACATCCTTCCTTCCAGCAAATGTCTTTCTCTCCCCACCTCATAACAATCTCCCATAAATACACTCACCACAATGCAAGTCGCCCCGGTAAATGTATTTACCTGTAATAAACACACACTCCCCAAGTAATTGTCTCTACCTATAATAAATACCTGCCCAGGTAATGTCTATCCTTGTAATACTCTCCTTAGTAATTTTCTTTCCCTATAATAAACACTCTACGGCATTATTCTACCCCTTTAAGAAATACACTTGTTTCATTGGTTGTTTCTCCCCTAATACTCCCCCAGTTATGGTCTCCCTTTGTAAATATACTTTCTCCAATAATAGTATCCCCCTGTAATAATTACATTTTCCCTAGTAACATGTCTTTCCTGCATAAATGCTCCCCTCTCCACTAACCATCTCTCCCAGTGATTAGATTCCCTGCAGTCTGGAAACAGGCCCTTCAGCCCAACAAGTCCACACCAACCCTTCGAAGAGTAACCCATCCCCCTCTGACTAATGTACCGAACACTATGGACAATTTAGCATGGCCAATTCACCTGACCTGCACATCTTTGGAATGTGGGAGGAAACCCACACAGACACGGGGAGAATGTGCAAACTGCACACAGACGGTCGCCCAAGGCTGGAATCAAACCTGGGACCCTGGCGCTGTGAGGCAGCAGTACTAACCACTGAGCCACCATGCCACCCTATAAATGCATAAATCCTGTAGAGAGCAGGGAAAGATGTGGTGGTGAATGTTTGAAAAGGGTTAGCTATGGATATGAGGTCCTGTGGATTAGTGGGGAGCAACTGTGTGAAGGAGAATCGTGTCTCTGGATTGAGGACATGGGGAGGTGGGGTTAATTGGGCAAATAGGAGTGCAGAGATATTGCTGTTTGTGGAACCTCAGTGAAATTGAGAAAGTGGGAAGCATGGAATATCTGGATGGTAAACAGGGGAACGGGGTAAGGAAAGTTGACAGATAGTTACATTTCTGCTTACATATGGAGTTGGAAGAGAGCTAGAGAAATCAGCCCAATGTGAATTTAGACTTGGCCAGCTTTCCACTTCTCCTACAGTCTTCAGGAATTTGCAAAACATTTTCTAGGACTTTGTTGCAACAGCCCAGGTGAGAAAATCATAGGGAGGAGTATGAGAAAAAAAATGCTGTTTATCTTTCCATTGAGACTATTTTGCTTTCAGAAGGGGTCTTGCTGCAGGTGCTGTTGCTCTTGTTGCAAACCTTCCTCATGATTGTGACAAGGACATCATTGATTCAGTTTTGAGATTGTGAAAATAAAGTTTATTTAAGCATTCCCATTCCTGCACATACAGAACATTCAGGACTTGGAGTAGAAATTGGAAAAGGGATTACAGAGACTATTAAAAGAAAGCATTCTGGAATTCTCATACTGTGGTTCTTAATGTGGTGTACCGAGGTAATAGATCATTGGATGATCTGTGAGTCTATGTGCCTAAATTACTTTAAAAGACTAGATAGATAGATAGAGAGAGGACAACATCTAGATTAGATGAGTCAACATACATGATAAAATGTGAGGAATTATATTAATAACAGATTGCAGATTCTCTGCATGGAAATCATGTCCAATAAACAGAACAGCACCAGTGTCCAGCTTGTTTGATTTTTACAATATCTTTTTGTTAAATTTTAGTTTCTTTCATGATTGCATTATGTAACTGCCTTTACATTTGGTGGATTATCTCAACCTTGTTGAGAGTTAGAAATTAAGGTTGGCTGCAACAAAGTAGCTGAATATTTTCATGTAACACCTCCACTGCATATAAGGAGGCATTAACTCTGTGTTTTCAGTGAGCTATCATATACCCTCAATTTATCTAATCTCCCCTCAGTGGTTTTGGGATTTCTATGAGATCCATGACTATTCTTTTTCATCCCTCAAACATTTGTAACAGTTCCAGGATAATTACAGTAAAGTCTAAGGTTAAAAAATAATTTACCAAGTTAAAAAGTCAAAAATCAAAACGTGTTGGGCTTTTACAACCAAATCTGACAGCTTCAGCATTAAAACTGCAGTAATTCTCAGATTTTCTGCTGTAAATGCTTTTCTTTGGAATGAACAAGTGTTGAAATGTTAGGAACTGCTGCAACTTAAGCAGTAACAAGACAACTCACAACATTTTCTGTTTTAATTTTTTGTTTCAATGTGTAATGGGATCCATAACATGGGCTGTTTTGGAGCAGTCATCTTTTTAAGTCTTATCTCAATATTTCCAAATAAAGCAACTTTTGCTAATTTTACAATTACTGTACACAGACTGACAGGTTTAACACTGAGGATACAACTAGGATTAGATGTCTTGTCAAAAAAACGTAAACCAAATAAAACAGAGCCAGTTGCATAGATAATAAATTATTAAGATGAGTTTTGCTGGTGCTCAAGTTCTTTTTTCTCCTGAATGTACAATTTATTCATACCCCTGAATAACAATGATTCCTTTTTGATTCTGAGAAAAATATTTTTAAAAAAGCAGTAGGACATGTGTTTCCTGATCTGCTTCACATTAAAGTTAACCAGTTGTGGGGAAATGGTGTAATCCTAACGTGACTGGACTAGCAATCCAGAAAAAGACTAATGTCCTAGAGACACATGGTTTGAAATCTCACCTTGATGAACAGTGAAATTTGAATTTAATAAAAGGTTGGTTCAATGAACACATAGTCACTGTCGATTGTTAATAAAGAACCCTCTGGTTTATGAATGCTCTTTAGAGAAGGAACTCTGTTGTCCTTGTCTGGTCTGGCCTATCTGTGATCCAAGACTTACAGCAATAAATCTTACTCTTGACTGCCTTCCAGGCAATTAGATGGGGATGGTAACTGGATGGTAATAAATGGCTGAGCCAGCAACAACCAAACCTCATGACCAACTTTCTTGAAAAGTCCACTTAAGGGTGTTAACTGAAGACAGCATGGACAGACTTTGCTGCTATATTTTTTGTGGTTGGGGGAAGGCAGCAGGGACTCCCTTAGCCTAACCCTGCAAATACCTTCCCCTCCCACCACCTTTCCTGCCACTTCTTGGGATGGGGCAATTTCACCCTTTATTCTTGTAAGCTCAGTCTCCCTATTTGAGGGAAGGATGTTGCTGCTGGAGTTAGGGTGTGGGACAGGACAGAGTGGTGGTTGGTACTTTTCTACTCATGGGCCTCCAAGGGGAATACGTGTAAATATTTACAGTTGGGTACGACGGGAATCTGTCAGTGTTTACCGGGGGCCCCTGTGGGAATGTCAGTTTCCACAGCAGGCTCCAATGAGAATGTTACAGTACGTCCAGGCCCCCAACCGCACCCCCCC